>NC_046160.1:34521440-34622783 GCF_011064425.1 Rattus rattus | reverse complement strand
CTAACCACAGTGTCCTTTGCCTTACAGAAGCTTCTTTCAGCTTTTTCTGTGTTAAAGTCTTCACTCTGCCCATCATAAATGCTATCTCTCTGAAAGTATGAGCTCAGTTAAGTGCTTTCTTTGGGAAATTGCCTTGGTTATGGTGTTTTAGGCTTCAGTAGCCTTTTTTTCTGTATGAGAGGAGAGCAAAAAGTTTCCATCCTTAAACCAGAAACTAAAGCACAGCCCAGATACCAAATCTTTGACTGGTTTTGGATTTTCTGTTTTCCAGGATTAAGATTTAGTTGTGTATTAAGTAGTCATGTTATAAGATTTTGTTATAGTAACTATAGTATGGGATAATTTATTTATACTATCTTCTACAAAGGGAAAAACCATGGTGGGATAGATGTCATGTCAGTAGTTGCCAGTGACCACATGATTAGAGGTTGGTTTACAAAGGTGGACAAGAAAATACTTTGGCAAAGACAAAAATGGTTTACCTCAAGTATTGCTTTCTGCTCAAACAGGCAGTCCTCACCTAGGATCACCTTCAATCATTTGTTTTAAAATGGCTTTTAATAATAAAAGAAAAATGGTTGCCATGGTTTTGCAATTCTGAAACCCAGTGGAGGAGGGTAGTCACTGGAAGATTTCTGGGGCATGCTGGCAATCCATTTCTCCTGACGGATACTGTTTCAAAGAAATTATATAGAGAGGGCACCAGTGTCTTCCTCTAGTCTCTGCATGGGTGCAAATATATGTAAACACACACACACACACACACACACACACACACACACACAGAGAGAGAGAGAGAGAGAGAGAGAGAGAGAGAGACCATATACAGAAATGGTTAATCTTGATTTGATTTGCAATTAGAACTGTACACTAAAATGAATTATTACCCTGCGTGTCAGTAATAAATCTTTAAATCTAACTCTTTCACACATTATTAATATATAATTTACTCACAAGCCATACTTAAGAGTCTTTACAAGTTTTATCTTTTTATGTATACATGTATGTAACAATAATAATCAAGCTATGGCCATCAATTGAAGAGGCAGGGAGTGGGTTCTAGAAGTCCAACCTATGAATTGCAGTGAAATTATTCTTTTCCTCTTTCTGTACTATATTAGGATGTAATACTTTCAAATCTCTCCAAAGATTTACTTTCTTCCATACCTTTGTGTGCTCAGAAAAAAATAAGAAACAAGCAAACCAAAAAACCACTGAGTCCAATCTTTGCTACACGTATACTTTTGGGTGTGTGACCATCCACTAAAGTGTGGTCAACCAATTCGATACCACAGACTTAAAACAGACTGATTTCCTTTCTTCCAGCAGCTATCAATCTCCAACAGCCTTTAGCTCATGGTAGACTTTCTGTACCTACCTCACTTCTACATGCTTGGATTTAGTCTAGCTAGCATTTCTATAGGTCTTGTGCATGCTGTCACATCCTCTGTGAGTGAGTTCATATGTGCAACTGCCCTGAAGTGTCCATGGTGGGGGGTCCCCTAGATGAAAGGCCCCACAGTGAGGTGAGGGAACTTACTAAATCTACCTCCAGCAGAAAGAGAGGGCATCAAGTGAGGGATGCGTTGCTCTTCTACTGCCAAAGCTCTGACCCATAATGCTTCCTGTCTGAAAGAAATGCAGGGATGGAAATGGAGAAGAGCCTGAGGAAAAGAAGGCCCAGCAACAGGATCAAAGTACGTTCCAGCTCAAGAGGAGTCCCTAATACCTGGCACAATTACTGAAACTGTGGTGTATTCACAAAAGGGACCTACCATGACTGCCCTCCAAAAGACCCAATAAGCAGCTGAAAAAGTCAGATGCAGATATCAACCAAGGAACAGAAGCTGTTGACCCTTCTGGTTCAATTAGGGAAAAACTGGAGGAGGATAAGGAAGAGGGCACCCCTGTAGGAGGACCAGCAGTCTTAATTAACCTGGACCCCTGTGATCTCTTAGACACTGGATCACCAACCCGGCAGCATACACCAGCTGAGATGAGGTCTCCAACACATATACAGCAGAGAACTCCTGGGTCTGGGTTTAGTCAGAGAAGATGCACCTAACCTTCAAGAGACTGCAGGTCCTAGGAAGTTTAGAGGTCTGATGGGGTAGGTGGGTTGGGGACATCCTTGTGGTGACAATGTTGGGGGGAGGTGAGTCCAAGGGAAGGGTAGGGAGGAGATATGTGATATGAAAAAAAAAAACTAAACTAGAATTAACTGGTAAGAATGCATAATATCTAAAATTATGTTTATATAATGTTAACTTGATTTAAAATCTAGCATGTGAATCTTATTTTATTGCAAATTAGCAAATACAGAAAAATATAAACTGACATGCTTTTATTGGTATATTTAACCTATGTATGACATTGAGCAAGCACAGGTAAAACATTCTGTTGTTTTGTCATATTTGTGAAAAGACAAGAGATATATTTGCTTCATTTGTATTAATGTGAAAGGTTGGGTTACAGAATCTAACAAGTCATCAGAACTCCCAATATAATTAGTTACTGTAAAATTATGTCGCTCTGTTAATGGTTACATAGGGACCAGTTATTGAACCAAACATCCTGGGGTTGGCTGATTTGATTTCTTAAGTGTGGGAATGCTTCTGGGCAGAATAATATGAAGATGCTAGACTGCACTCACCCTTCATCAGCCGTCAGATTCTAGGCTCTAACTAGCAACGTACGGATACACCACTCAGGGGTAGAAAAAAGCACCCTAAAATGTGGGAGGCTGAAGCTGGGTTCCCTGACTCCCAGATGTTCAGTCACTGCTGAAATGGCAGTCAGGTGTGAAGAGTCAGGGGTTCCAAAACTACTGGACAATGGAGTTAGGGGGTAGGCTGAGAATGATAAACGAGGGGCTGAGGGAATGGGGAACTCCAGCTTAGCTCAGCGGGGTAAGTCCAAGAGGACTTGTTTCTTTCGTGATCCCAAAGGTGCTTCTTGATGAGAAAGGCAGTCCTGGGCTCTGAACTCTTTATTGACTGTTCATCATAGAACGGGGTAGACAAGTGATTAAATACCTTTGCAGGAAGAAATATTCAGGAAGGGAAGTTCATTGGCTAAACCCATAGGGCTTCTAGCTACCTCATTAGCATGAAAACAAAACAAAACAAACAAACAAACAAACAAAAAAAACCCCTCTGTTCCATACATAACCATAGGTCATGTTCCTATGTAGTGAGTGTGGTCACTTGACAGTGTCCTGGTCAGAAGCCAGTGAAGCTCCTACTGTCCTCTCAGAGGGTCTAGACTTCCAACCTGCTCAATCTTACTAAGTTTTCTGGCACAGTTCACTGCCCCACAGTAGATAACCCTGCTGAAGTTTACCTAGTGACTGGAAATTGAACCAAACATTCCTGTGGTTGGCAAATTAGATCTCTTAAAGTCTTAATTCATTTGAGGCATGAGATATGTGCGTTGATTTTTCAGAGAACTTGCTTCCGCTTCGGGAACAAGAGCGATTTAGAGATGAGTTAACTGTAAACCATAGAGGAGCATCAGCAAAGAAGAAGGAAGATAAATATATAACACAAATGAAAGAAAGGCTTGGGGTCTTCAATTGGAATTTTATGGCACAAAAGGCTGTTTTTGAAGGTTTTCTCCCTCTTCTATGATCTAAAGTTTACCTGTGCATTTTGCTGCCAGTGGGAAAAGCAAATTTTGATTTTGCAAGTTTCTTGCAGAGAAGGAAAGTCATGAGCCTAAGTCCTGGCAAAGAACATGTACCTGTGCTTGATGAACTTTTTTTATTCACTTAAATAGACACAGTGGGGGATGTTCAGAGAGTCCTTTGTAAGGATATGTTGGATGGAAGAAGATAAATAGTCTCAAAAAATAGAAGCTAGGCAAAATTCTGTAGTGATCCCTCCCTACAGTTATACAAAACATGCTTTGTATGCAGCAAATTATATTCCTAAGTAATCAGGAAGCCAGGAGAGAATTTCAGTATAAACGATAAGATGCATTGAAGAACGCAGAAAGTAAGCAAAGAGTTTCTCCTGTCAGCACTCTTCCATCAGGCAGCTGAGAAAGGGAAGACAAAAGCTTTAGGGGAGAGGGGGAAATTAGTTCAAGCTTTAGACTTGAAACCCAGGACCAAGACTAGAGGGAGAACTTTATATCTTTTTGATTGCTTCTTGTAATGGATTACTTCTATGCCACTGAGACCAAATACATGGAAGAAAAATCATAAGACGAGTGAGCTTTCGATGGGCTCATGATATCAGGGATTTTGCCTCACCATGGAAAGGAAGCCTGGTAAGGGATTTCATCAGACATGTGAATCACAGTCACTATTGAAAGGTTGACACTGTTGTTGATCAGCAAATAAGAACAGACTCAAAGCAGGGATCCGTTGAGCCTTCAAGGGTTCAATTCTGATTTACTTTCTTCAACTGTCCCATCTCCTAATCATCCCACAATTCTCAAATATATCACCATAATTTAGAGACCAAGTACTGGAAACACGCCCACGTGGGATGTATTTCAGAATGAAATCACCACACGCCAGTTTTCTTATAGATTTGTCGCATAATTTTCTTTCAAATGTTTAAAAATTTCATATCCAGTATTTCTCAGTGAGGTAACTTAATGATCTCAGGAACACCGTGGTCTCAATAAAGAGATAAAAGATTAACTCTGTAATTGCCACTGTGATAGGCTAATAGATTGGACGAGCCTCAGTGATAATAGCAATGTAATACATTTTCTCCAAACCAAAGGAGGCAGAGCAAAACACTATGTGATTGGGATCTGAAATTGTAACTAGGAATTAAATAGGCAATCCAGAAGGCCGGGATGTGCATCAATAGCAAAGCCTCACATTTCTTACTTTTCCACATAGAACAAAAATATATTTGCATGATCTACATATTTTTTCCTAAGAAACAAATATGCAAATAAAAAAGAAGTTTAAGAAATAATTCATATACTTTATGTAGTATGTTTTAAATACTTTTACAAATTTTGATTGATAGTTGATAGTTATAGTTTGAAGCACAAAACATATTCCAATATTTTCTGGGAAAGATAACTACAGTTTTTGGGTTCAATTTATTTTTCAAAAGGTGAAGAGCTGAAAATAGTGTGTAACCTGACCTACTTTGATTTCTGTTTGTTCAGTGGAAAATGCTTTCAAAGGACGTGGAAAATGGGTTGAAGTAATTTCCATGTTCCTTATATTAGGACTAATTGAGTTATCTAATATTGCTTTTTGATAGTACCATTTCCATGTTTTTTTTTAATGTACTTGAGACTCAAAGACTAATTTGCCATCTGACCTTATTCTTACTGTTACTGAATAATTGATGAGCAGCATCATTCTCTAACAAAATAATTACTGTGAGACACCATGTGGCTATGGTCAGCAGAAACATGTACAGAATCCTTTCTTGGTCCTCTGGATTTTATTAAACTATCCTTGATGTGTGGCAGAAACCATGGATAACACCAAACCCTTTATTCCACACATTATTTTGACTATGTATACATGCCCATGATAGTTTAAATTATGATTAGTAGGAGATTAACAACAATGAGTTGGAACCACATAGAAGAATTAGATAATGTGTTGGAAATATCTTCAGGAGATCTACTACTGAGACATTACTAAATTATTAATGGGTGAATAGAACATACAGCCTGCATATGCTACAAAAGCAAACAATCAGTGTGACATTACATAATGATACTCAAAAAATTGTGTGATTTAGGCCATAAATCATTCATTTCTAGAATACTTTCCATAATATTTTCAGACTTCATTTGATTGAAGGTAACTGAAGCCATACCGAATGAAGTTTGTGGTAAAGGAGAATTCCTTCTTCCTTCCCTTTGATTCCCTTTCTACTTTCCTTTCATTCTATTATTCCCTTCCCTTCCCTTCCCTTCCCTTCCCTTCCTTTTCCAACCCTTCTCTTTTTCTTCCCCTTCCTTTTTCCTGCTTCCTTCTATTCCTTCTTATTCTGTCCTGTTCCTTTCCCTTACCCTGCTCCCTCCATTTCCCACTTCCTTCCCCCTTGAGGGCCCCAAAGAAGACAGGGCCTCCACAGAAAGACAAAAAGTCAACTAACCTGAACTCTTGGGGGCTGCTCCCAGAGACGGAACCACCAACAAAACTGTGAGCATGGCCTGGACCTATGTTGCACACGTGCAGCATGGTCATCATTCAAATCTACCAACACTGGAGTGGGGGTTATCCCTGAATTTATGGTCTGCTTGTTTCCCTGACAGGATTACCTTGTCTTGCTGCAGTGAGAGACGATGTGCCTATTCCTGTAATGCCTGCTCTGTAGGGGGAAAGGGTGCTTGGAGAGAGGGATTGCAAATGGGAGTCACTGATATTAGGATGTAAGGTGAATAAATAAATTAATTAAAAAAAAACTTTGTAGAGTGGTGCTTGTCTTTTTCATTGTGAAAAAATAATTGCAAACTGCTTAAACAAAGTATGAAATTGGTGCTGCCAAAAAATATGTCTCCTTGAGTCTAATTAAATAGAAAAATAGGTCTATTAGAGGGATTTTCAGAGGTGAGTCTAACAGAGAGAAAAGGCATTAGTCCAGCACAGGGAAAATCAAGGACCCCACTGGGAGGTTCTAAATTGACCTGGATTGAGTTGAGATTGGCTCTTACGCTATGTTCCTTTACCAGCAAGGACATAAGGTGGCCTAGATATGGCCTTAGCTGAAAATAAATGTCTATCTTACCCACAATTTAAATTTGTGGAACAGATGGGGACTTAAGAGATGTGCAAGAGAAAGTCATGGGTTGAATTAGAGAAAACAGTGAGAAATTGACTCAAAAAGTTAGGAGTAGTGGAAGGGAATTGTGTCCATAACGATAAGTATTATAAAATATGCTAAGTCTAAATTGCACACAAAAATAAAAATTAACAGGATAAATGATGGAATCAACAGTGATAACTAAATTTCTATGTTTTAATTTCATTTTTCCACTTATAAAATACTTACTCATGAAATTCTATTATTTACAGGAGAGTCTGTATATGTTCTTTCTCTGTTTCTCTCTCTCTCTCTCTCTCTCTCTCTCTCTCTCACACACACACACACACACACACACACACACACACTTTAAAATGGGCCTCACCCATATGAAATTCTTAATGAATGCAAAATGGTGAGAAATTTATTACTGTTCTCTCCGCTGCTGAGCTGTGCATTCTGGAAATGTTTGCAAAGGTTAAAGTGTGCAGATGGTAGCCCGAAACGAACTGTAATTAAGAGGACACAAACAAATGAAGGTAAGAACTGGGCCATTAGAAAATTGGACCAGATTGGAATGAGAAAAATATGACCCCAAGAAATAGACCCAGCCTCGAAACTTGTGGTGATAGAATCAGGTTTTGAATGTATTTGCTTATACTTGCACTATAACTCTTATTGGCCATATTTTCTGTTTAATGAACTAAAACTCCTATTCCACAGTCAACCAAGGAAAAATGGCCTGACTACAGTCAAGGAAAGTGTTTGACAAACATCAGTATATTTTCTCTGTTGTATTATATACAAATCTTGGTTATCCACCCTCTTCAATATAATTTAGAAACGAACACTAATAAACAGGGATAGTTAAACCCCCTTTTCTATAGAAACAAACATCTGCAGGTTATAGTCAAGCATCCCCCTTCACAATATAAAAAAGTAGTTACCCTTTGTTATCTAAGGTGACAATTAGAGGAGAGATTGCTCCAAGGTTATATTGTATCTTATCTTCCTACATATCTGAAAATTCTGTTCTGAGGGAGGTGATATTTTTTAATGTAACTACTGAAAGTTTACACAGTGTTTAGGGGCCACCTACTAAGCAGTAATCATCAGTGAACATTTAAAGCATGTCACTTGAGGTTTCCCAGAATTACCATCCAGGTGATGTGAAATTTGAGAATTTTCTGCTACTTTGAGAGATGAACGTTATAGGAGAAATAAAATGTATAGGTGTTGTGGGGTTAGCAGTCTGTTTCCGATGTACTAGAAATAGTATAGCCAAAGAGTGATAAAAAGAACAATCTGTGCTCTTTCACATCTCAAATACAGGCAAACAGAGTGGTTAATTTTTATGTTTTGTTGTATGGCATGTATTTCTAGGAATCAAATGCAAAGGTTTACTAAACAAATGTCTCTATTATAAAGCACATTGAACTTGAAGTCCCTCTATGAGTCAGGAAAGAATAGAGCTTGAAGAATTGCAATTACAATCATAAAACTCTAAATCCTACAGAAAAAAAATTACAGGGCCCATTTTTTCTAATGATCCTTGATTCTGCTCTGACATGGACAGTAACCTCTTCAGAGCCATCTGATTTGCACATGCAAATTGATACTTTTTAAGATCCAACTCTTCATCTAAAATCCACAGTGAAATCCACATCTCAGAAGACCCTAAAAATGTGAATAAAAACATTTGAGAAGTGCCTTTACAAAAATACTACAATATCTCCAATCTCCACATTTGGAAAATTGAAATATATAGATAAATGTATATAGAGAGAATATATATGTATTTTGAAGCATATCAAAAATATATAAAACAATCAAGTAACGGTGGGTGCAAATTTGAGTCTTTCTGAAGTAAGGTCAATTATAATGAGTGGAACTAATGGATTCAAGGATCATAGGGGCAGTTTGAATGAAACCTAAATTCAATGGTAGTATTGTAGTCATTTGTCATCATTCCTGAAAAATAGGAATACAAGTAACATTATATGAACTGAAAAGGCTACTATGGATTTTGGGGTGTGTGTGTGTGTGTGTGTGTGTGTGTGTGTGTGTGTGTGTGTGTGTAAAACAATAAATGGACAGGAAACAGAGAAAGGGAATAACATTTGAAATGTAAATAAAGAAATATCCAATAAAAAATTTTTAAAAAAGCAGTCATGAATTTGAGATAATGCAAGGAGGGGATTACATAAGAAGCTTTTGAGGGAGGCAAAGTAAGGGGGAAATGATTTGATTTTATTGTAAGCTCAAAACATTAAAAAGAAAAAGGAAACTTCCAGGCTGGACTGACTTTGTGCTGTGTGCTTTTATTCCTAGCATTTGGGAAGTGGAAGCAAAAAGATCAGGAGTTCACAGTTACTTCTGCTACACGGTAAATACAAGGCCAGAAGGTGTTCCGTAATAAACTGTCCCAAACCCTATCTTTCTGATTCTGTAGTTTGCATTATTAAAAAAAAATACTTTTTCAACTTTAGGGCTTATGTGCCATTATCTGACTGAGGGACAAATGGTACCTGGGTTTGGAAATGTCTGGGGAATAGATGAGGTTCTAAGTGCCAGGTGACATTGCGCAGCTCAGCAGCTCTAAAGTTGCAATCATGGTGTAGGAAGAAGGGACGCATGCAGAATAAAGTGATGCTAGAGGTCTGGTGACATGGAATTTATCCTTTCTCCTTGTAGTAAATTTCAATGTATTTATTTATTTCTAACATTAGGACTTTTCTCTGCATTTCTTACTATGTTTACCCCAAAAAACTAGATGGAAGCTTAACAGTCAAATACAAAAATCAGGGAATTACATATGCAAATTCACATTTATCTGAGACTATTTTCCACGCCACATGAGCCAATATGGATTTGGAAAAAAAAATAATAATCAGAGAACTGAGAAATCAGCTTACTACTTCTTAGGTTTGCCCACCCCAGGCAAGTTTCTCAGCATCTTTAAACTCCTGTTTTGATGTCTGTGAAATGAGGATAACACTCCACAGGAGTGTGGAAAGATTAAATGTGACAGCTGGCACAAAGCATTGCTACAACATTAATATTAATACTGGCCTAATTGCATTATCTTGGGCAATTTAACCTTTGGAATTTGTTTCTTCACCTGAAAAATAGGAACAATCCCTTTCACTCTCAAAGTGTTGCCGTGGCAATTAGCTGAAACATGTTCCTCCTCATACCAGCCATTGTTAGAAGGCTGAACTTGATAACTTTGACCATCGGTGTTTTCCATCAAACTAACACACATCCGGCAAAGATGAGAATAAGTAGAATTCTATCAGCACTGTCAGTTTCATCAAGTTTATTTCCAAATTATGAGGCTGAATGCCTTTTCTCAAAACAGGTGCAGATAGTTAGACATATTGTCAACGTTCAATGAAAAATGCATAATGCATTAGATAAAACAGTGTGTCACAAGGAAAGTCCTTAAAACTGTGAAAATTGCCGAGATACAGCATTTGGGGAGCTTGGAAGGAAACGTACTGTCCTTACCCTTTAAAATTTGTCAGGAAACAATAACTTATGCAAAATTCAATCCAGTCCATGGGGTCAATTCTGTCCAGAATCTTCAAAACATTTCTATGATAGGTTCAAGTGTCTCTTCTCAATAATTAAGAGTGTAATTAAATCTAAATGCATCAATTATCCTGAAAGTTTTTATACCAAACTGATATAAACTTATAAAAATGTATGGATTCAAACTATAAAGTGACTCCTCCGAATCTGTTCCAAGATAAAAAAAAAAAATGCTGGGATACTCAAATAAAACAATGGCAAATGAGTTCATCATTAGAGTACTTCAGTTGCTGGGATTAAGCACTACATTCATAATAACTTGTAATTTTTGCATACACCCAAGTTGTAAAGTGATGGTCACAGTATTCTTGTGTTCCTTCTCGACACATATTACACCCATGTGATCTTAAGGAAACCATTTAAAATATATCAGCTGAAAGACACTTTAGAAGATGTCTGACAGTACTTCTCAATATGGTTAAGTTTATTGAAAGCAGACTGACTATTATGATGGCAAAGAAATTCCTAAACAGGCTATTGAATGAATGATCATCTTCCAGGTGCCAGGTGCAATTATAACCAATACAAAGATTAGGCAGAATAAGCTCTCAAAACATACATGCAAACAAAATCCCCATGCTCATTAAACAAATAATTCTCTGGTAAGAACTATTTTTATGCATGTATGTGTGTGTGTGTGTGTGTGTGTGTGTGTGTGTGTCCGTGTGTGTGTATGCATACATGCATGCACGTATATATTTACCATTTATCTATTATTTATATTTTATAACTATCATTTTTTATCCCTCTCTGGTTATTATGAATGCACATCTTGTTGGTACTTTTAACCAACCCTTTTATGCATGGAGAGAAAAGCAATGGATATTTGAGAATTTGCATTGAAATATTTTTCCTTCGGACATACTTTTATATTTAAATTCCAAAAATTCTGACAATTACCCCAAGTTACCATAAAGACTATATTTTTAAAAATAGTTTTGTGACCAGGATGCATGGATTTGAGCATCTACTCAGGCACTTTTATGTTTGAATCTTATAACATGAAAGATGATTTTAATAGTTACGCTACTATGAAAACATGCTCTGAATTCAAAGTTTGTAAGGATAAGTCTCTTTGAATGAAAATACAGACTATTATATTACTGATCTTACATTTCTGCTCTGTACCAGTCATATATATATATATATATAAAATCAATATATGTATGTATATGTAATCAATATATACATATAAATATATGCAAAATTGGGAACAGTTTTTAATCACTTGATACCTGCAAAATTGAACTTTTGAAGGCTCTTCCTGAGGCTTCTGAACTCTGTAGGTCAGCACCTTATCAGTAGTCTGTCAAGGATGCAATTTCTTTACATGAGCTAGATACACAGTGGTAAACATAGCTTCCACGTATCTACTGAGTACAGAGAACGTACTGAAGTTTGATCTTGACTCTGGGAATACAGAAATTAATACGTATTCTCTGCAGCGCAGACATAAACACAGTACACAACCCCTGTCTGAATTGTCTATCAAAAGAAAAGGATAAAGTGTCCCCTGAGAATCCTTAACTACAGACCAAATTGGGTTTTCTAATTGAATTTGTATTATCAGTATGCCCTTCCCACATGAGCACAAAAAATGAATATTAAGCTAAAAGTAGTCCCAGGTTAATAATTCTAGAGCAATCGCTTGCTCAAATTTAATTTCTGTCCAGGGGCAGGTATTTTAATATCAGGTCTGAAAACAACATTCCATTAAGTATAATCCCATAATTTTATGATCTAGAAATGCTAGGTAGGCTGTTTAGGGAGAAAAACTCCTATCTTTAATGGCTGAAAATAAATAAGTAAATGATTACAAATAAATCCCCAAAGTATATAAATGACAGACTGGTCATGTGTGAAATGATAAATATTTCAATATGTGTAAATAAATCAATTGCTAAATAAAGGGATGCAATATTCAGACTTAGTAAATAAATGCAATTCCTATTTGCCAAGGTTAAAAATAAAAGGAATCTGGAATTCCATGTCTACTGATATTGATGAATCAGCAAAAACATGTATTACAAAGATACAGAATAAATGCACACGAACATTATACATATATATATATATATATATATATATATATATACATACAGAAAGAGAGAGAGAGAGAGAGAGAGAGAGAGAGAGAGAGAACATAAAAGCTATTGTTTCAAAAGATCTGATAAAAGGCAATGAGAGCCTCACCATTCAGTGAACTAAATAAAGGCATGGAAGAGTTGGGAGAGGAGGATAGAGGCAGTGGACATGGCAGGTAGGCATGACACTTAGCTCATGTTTGAAATGAAGCCTCAGTCTGAATAAAGAGCGTCCCCTGTCATGTGCGGAGGGCCGCTACAGGTCAGACCATCAGAAGTCAAAGATTATTTTGTTTAAATGCAAACCTTTTAAAACAGAATACTAATTTGTTAATGAGCTACGCATATAGGAAACCAAACACAAGATTTCTTAATTATAGGTAATTATTTAGGAGTCACCAAAATCAAAGTGTTCATTTAAAAAGGATGAAGGAATAAAACTTTTTGAAAAAAAAAAAGATTACAGGAAAATATTGGAGGTTTGGGGACAAGTGTTAAGGAAATCTAAACTCCAATGTCTAATGTAAGAAATGTAGTTAAAGGAGGTCCAGCAGGGTAGCTTCACCAGAGAATCTTTCATCCAGTTTTAACCACGATCCTACAAACTGTGTATCCTGACAAGGCAGAACTAGCAAGGCTCTGTAAGCAAAAAATTAAATAGCCCATGAGACAAAGGAAGACAAAGGTATTTGAAGAATTAATGAATACATCTTCAGTTGAGTGAGGTGAGAAAACAGCTACATTGAGAGTTTATAGAGAAAAGAAACACTTTCACAGTAGACAACAGTCAATGAAAAGAATCCTGAATGGTGGAATTGCCATGCATAAGAGACTGAGTAATGGCTCTAAAGAGGACATCACTATTAACATGAACTTGACCAAGGTTCTGGGATCATTTTAGAAGACACAGAAGAACACAGTAGTGGGAAGATGTAGAGGAGAGCTATGAAATATTGGCTTGTGGATATGGACAAGGAAATCAACCTCATAGCATTGGTAGTTACCTGTATAAGACTTATATAGATCAAACCAGCCAAAATTCTGATATATGAGGAACATGATCTCTGGACCGAAACTCACATTAAGAAGACAGTAGGAGGTGTTTGGTGAGATTTTTAGAAGTGTCACTGGCATGTTTCCCAAGATCTAGTGGATGATTTTGCACCCATTAGGTAATTGAACTTGGTGTGTTGTTTTAAAAAGTTATAAAAATGAGAGGATGTGTATTAATGGGCAAGAGGAATAGAAAAGGAGGAAATTGGGAGTAAATATTATCACATTTCATATATATATATGTATATATATTACATTCTAAAAACAAAATTTCCATTAAAATATCAATCAATCAATCAACAATATTAGTGACTTTGGAAATCGCTTCAAAAAAAAACTCATTCTGTGAAAGGGAAATTGTTGTTTTATGGATTACTTTGTTCAAAATTCAATGTAAGTACATATATCAATGCATTTAAAATGTATGACTACTGTGTGAGTATTTGCCAGAATGTGTATGCATTTATGTGTTTATCTCCACATAGAGAGATCTCCATGAATATGGAAAGGGATTTGATACTGTATTATTTACTTTTCTGTTGCAGCAACAAAATGCTATGGACAAAGCTACTTAAAGAATAAAAAAGGATTTTTTTGGCAGGTAGCATAGTGTTCGACAAGGCATGCAGTAGATGATGGCCAAAGCAGAAAGCTAAGAGATCACATCTCAATTGTGCAGAGGAAGCAGAGGGAACAATCACTAAGTACAGCAAGGCTCTACACTCAGTGCCCCAGAGAGTACTTCCTCCATCAAAGCTGCACATTCTCATGGTTCTATAATCTTGCCAATACCAACTGAAGCCTAAGTATTTAAATTACACGAGGCTATAAGGGACATTTCTTATCCAAACAACAACAGATGCCAAGACAGGTAAATATTTGTATTCCAGCCAACGAGAAATATGCTTTTTACTACAATGTTTTTCCACTGTGCTATTTGCAGACTGGTAGCACCAGTGTCATTTGGGAATAATATAAAAGCATGAAATCATTTGATATCTACATGATTTAATAAATGCTCTAGATAATTCCAGTTCATATTAATATTTGGGAATTATTGGTCAATCACCAAAAGAAAGATAATGAGAAATCAGGTAAAGTAAGAAATTAAAAAAAAAACTCACGTATTGCTTTATGTTTCCTGAGTTAAGGTAAAGATACTGTCCCAATGATAGAAAGGACAATATTGGTGGGTTCCATTTTAAGGAGTGAAAATGTTTCAATCAAAGAAGACCTTAACTGGAATGATGTGTAATAGCTACCTGTTGGAATGGAAGCTTGTTTGTGGGCATGTTTCTTGCTCTCCAAAGGAGGACAGATGGATGGATAGAGAAAATACTTTACTGTCTGTTGATTTCATGCTTGAACACAACTAAATGCAGTTCTCTGAAGAAACTATAATCAAATGATCAATTTCAAAGGTTTAATTGGATCATAAAACAATGGAAAGTAAAGAGAGCTAGCTTTGGTCAAGTCAATGTTTTTAAATTAAAATATTTGATGAAATAAAATTTTAGGATACTAGCTAGAATTAGGTGAATGCACTGATAAGATGTTGTTAGACTTTTGAACTATGAGAAGAACTGTGACAGAGAGTAAAAGACACATTAGGGATGAGCTGTTTGAGGATTGATTGGTACCATGTTACTAATAAGGACTCCAATGATTAGGGAATTTGGTTTCATATATTTTGTGGTCTCTTCCAGTATTAAATCATGGCTGGTCTGTGTGACTACAGATTCCTGAGAAGGAATAGAATAACATTTCAATGCGCCCTTGCAGTAACACTCACACCTCTTTTCAATCTGTTTGTTCTTTGAAACTACTGTCATGTCAACCCCCAAGCAAGATCTGTGGAGATGTTATTTGTTGAGAAACTGACATGCCCTGTCAAAAGAGGAGGGGGATTTGTTATCCATATATGGCAAAAAATAATCTTTTGGAAATGTATTCCCAGCACCAGCTGGAGTGCCACATGAGTGCTACTCCAGCCAGGACAGCAATCTCACCAGATGAATAACTCTATAGTTCCTGGCCAAAGAAAATCATAAGGGTGGATGTCGTTCACTAATATGTTATGTTACAATTATTGTTATATGGTATTCAGGTAATTAGTATAGATCTATTCTGTCCTTAGTGGAAATAATCATGAGGATGTAAAGTAAAAACACTACCTCCAATCTTTAAAGAATGTTCTCTTAAAATTTGAGAGATTATAAAAAAGAAGGGTGTATGTGTAATCACCACAATATTTTATGGGAGAAGTCATAATAGTAATTTTGGTTTCTGGTTCTTTATTCTAGAGACACCAGAAGCTTAAACATTCCAGTTGTCAGCTCTGCATAAACAAAGTGTGAGAGCGCCAGCCCCTCTTTGTTAAAAATAAAACACGGTCAAATCTACACAAAGAATTGTGGGCAACATGTGAGTACTGAGAGAAGGAGAAGCTGACTAGGGAGAGAACACCAGTTGGTTATCAAATACCAAATAGCCATCCCTGAAAACCTACCCATAAGCAATACTATACAGACTGAGCAAATGGTACTTATGTATATACATATATATATGTATATATATATATACAATTAGTGGAAAGAGACAGTGACCTTGAAAGCCAGCAAGGAGGGGTACATGGGGAATATATTGAATGATGAAGCTGAAGGGGAAAATGATATAATTATATTATAATAATCTCAAAATAAAATATAAAATCCATTTAGTAAAAGTAAGCAAATCTGTATTTCCCTAATTTTCCCACATTTTGGAGCAATATGAGAACAGACAATTAGCTATGTGTTGTTATGGATCATGATATTTTAACCAGAGCTATGGGAGAGGTGGATATTTTTGTCTAGTGTCAAAAAGAATGATGCAAGAGGAACAGTCTAGGATGTCCCTTATCTCATCTCCACCAAAAGGACAGGTGACTTATGAAAAGGCATGGGAATTGTAGAGAGAAATGTGGACTGTGGACTGGACATTAACTGAACGTGTCTCTGATCACCATAGGCATGTATGTGTCTAAGAAAACTGATTTCAGTCTCTGTATTTTATTTCTTTTAAGTTCCTTTTTGTCTTTTAAAATCTATTGTGTATAAAGCTGTTGTGGTTATTGGTTAGATTTTCATAGTATTATCATCTTAGTTTATAAAAGTACCCCATTACCCTTGTGCAATTAGCATTTTCATCGACTTCAGAGGATAATTTTGAAGCTGAAAATTAATATCCTAGAAAGGTCAGTTAATGAACAGCCAAAAAATACCAAAACCCTTTTTAAATGTCACAAATATCTAAAGATAGAGAATTATAACCAAAAGCAGTTCCATACATATTTTTGTAAATTATTAAAATAAATTTGAATGGCTCTGTCTCCCTTTAGCAGTGACTAGTTAGTGAAAACTAGAAACTCAGCAGGTTTGCTTGACTTGAATCATAGCACTGTGCTGAAGGAAGGGAAGAAATAGATTCTTAAGCCATTCAGGAGCATTATACAGAATGCAAATGGAAAGAATACCTCAGATTCCTATAATTAATATTTATGCTGCAGCTATATTTATTGTCAAAATGAGGATGATGGATCCATTGTAAAGACTCTCACCACATGTGTAGGAAAGAAAGTGTCCTGGACATTTATAAAATAGTTCTTGCGAAAAGTGATAGCAATTGGTTCTTTGCTGAGTCAGAAATATATTTAGAAGGATAAAGGTGCATGAGACCTTTTGCAAATTTGAAGTGGTTACTTTGAAAAGTATGCCTATGTGAATGAAATAAAGAGAAAAGGGAGGAGAGCTGAGGTGATGGCTCAGACAGAGGTAATGCGCTTGCTGCTCTAACCTGAAAAGCCAAATCCTAATTGTCAGCATCCCACTTAAACACAAACAAACAAACAAACAAACATGACTTTCTGTACCTATAAGCTATATACCCTAGAAGCTGGATAGGAGGATAACTTGGGCTTGTTGAAACACCAATCAGCTGAGCTTCAGATTCAGTGAGGGACTACCTCAGAAGGTAATTTGTAAAGATAAATAGAGGAAGACACAGAGTAAGACCTAAAGCCTCGATGTGATTGGGTTTCCATAATTGATTGTATCCATGACCAGTATACACTCACACATGCACTATACCCACATACGCACATGCAGAAACCATGCTATCTACTGACACATTCATACATGCCACATGTAGCTACAACACACACACATACACACAAACATACACACAAACACACACACATACACACACAAACACACACACACACACACACACACACACACACACACACAAGGAAGAAGTCATTTATTTAATTCCCACTGTAACTAAGTATACATTTTTAGAATTTTCTTAATAAAAAATGAAGTGTATCTGAGAAAAAAATTATTCAGATGACTCAATAGGAAGTTAGCATGTATCTAATAAAGGTTTATGGATAATACTTATGTACAAAATTGAGGAAATTGAAATATGGAGATTAATTTTTTAAAGTTTTTGTTCTTAAAGATATTATACTCTATAGACACACATGGAATGAATTAAGACAATAATGTGAGATATATGAAGAAATAAACAACAGGACACAAAGCACAGAGACAAAATGCTACTCAGGCTCTGATGCTATGTCACATTATTACAGATTGCATGATTTTATAAAAATTAAACTTACTTCAGCAATCAGTAATAATAATCGAAGATAGAGACATTATCAGCTTGGTGAGCAGCATGAGAGGGATTTGAGAAAGGGTCACTGGGAGGGATGAAGGAGGGGAAGGGGATTATTTTTCAATTAAAAAGTATTTTACTTTGTTTTTGTTACATTTTATGTTTGAGATTATACTACAATTACATTTCCTTTCTTTCCTTTACTCCCTCCAAACTTTTCTATATACCTCTCTTTGATCTCTTTCATAATCATGGCTTCTTTGTTCATTAATTATTGTTTTATACATATATTATATATACATATATATTACTAAATAGAGCCTTCTCATTGTATAGAATGTTCCTTATATGTTTCACAAGCCTTGCTTTGCTCACAGTCCTAAACATGAGGATTCAAATTGCATGGCTTCAACAGCTGCTTAGCATCATTGAAGATTCTCCAGCTGCATCAGAACAAGCCAGTGGGCATAGCATGTTAAAATGGAGCTGGTCTGACAGAGAGAGTTTGATTTTAGAGCAAAGCTACTCCCTTGGTAGGCTAGTCCAGTTTGCAAAAGGAAGCCTCAGAAGGCAATAATTCCCCAAATGTCCTGTTTTCACACACCATTGATGCAGAACTTTGGAGATAAAATTAAAAGTGTGTAAATTTTCAAAAACAACCCTTCAAAAATTTTTGGCCCAAAAATACAGACAGGCCTTAAAAAATAGATAATAGCAGGACAATTGTCTGCTACTTTAAAATGAACTTAGATGATATACTTTGGTCACACTTCACACCACATTTTCTCTTACCACTTCTCCCACCATGCTCCGCTTCTTCAACAACCTACCAATTTCTTGTCTGTTTTGTTTGCCTTGGTTTTGTTTGTGGTCCAGTGAGGTCAAGGGCTGCCTTCATGGGCATGGCTGTGGCTCTATCCACTGGAGCATGGGACACTTACAGCATATATATCGCTGAAGGCAAAGCCTTTCCTTCCTCCCAGTAGTCACCAACTATCAACATTTTTCTGGGGGGAGGGGAAGGGCTCCTTTAACCCCTTCTTTTTTCATATTGATTAGTCCAATATCACATGGGTTCTGTGGTGCTCATGCCAGCTGAGTTCATGGCTACACTGGCAGAGTCATGCCTAGAAAATAGCTTAGGTACATATTCTAACCATTATCGTGTGATATGCTCAACAATTAATTGTCCTCAATATCTGTTATCAATCTCCACATTAACGCTCATGCTGCACAGACAAGTTTTGCTGACCAAAGCCTAAGGCTGCCACAAAGTTTAGAGACATCAAGCATGGAGTGTGTCTTGAATATAGTAGCCTACCTTTGAGAAACAAGTATCTCATCTTACCTTATCTAGCTCCAATTCATAAAAGTCAATGAGTATAGCTTTTTCAACTCTGGTCCTCTAGTCATTAATTTATACCCAAGTCTTTATTACTTATTAAAGATGAAAGTGATTCATTAATAAGTTTTTATATGTACTCTCATTTATCCAATGTTGAATTCACATCATATATATGTGATATAGATATGATAAATATCTATACACACATTTCATATTCACCTATTCTTTTAAAAGCAGATGGATGATTTGCATAATTCCAGACTCATCCCATTCCATTTTGAGGAGAAGAAGTGGAGTTTTGCTTTGGCAGAGATCTGTTTTTTTAAAGGGGAAGATGAGCTAAGGAATTTGTGAACAACAGAGCAGATTTGTTGATGCAAAAGTTTGTTTAGGGAATAGGCACGTGACATGAACAGTTGTTATGAAAACCTATAAATGTGTTTTCACTCAAAATATGAAAATAAGATAAAACAAAAAAAACCTACAATGTATCAAACATATTCTGTGAAAGTTAGGCTGGCTTGATTTATGGAAGGTATATTTGGTAAATTTATATTTGTATATCATAAGCGTTTATCAAAAAAATGAGTGTTTCATTTGGTCTGAGAATGCAGCTTAGTTTGTTGAATATTTACAAAACACGCATGAAAACCTGATTTTAATCCTCTGGTTGGCATGCCAACTGATGCTGTACTTGTTCAGGTCCTCTTAAAGCAAACATATTGTTGACATTTTATGGGTGTAGCTTTCCTGTCATACACAAAAGACAAAGTCACTTAGCATACTTCCCTGGGATTCTGGTTCATACAATATTTTTCTCTCCTATAATGTTCCTTGAGCCTTATGTGTGGGGTTTGCACTATTGATGCATCAACAGGTGATGGGCATTTTGCCCAGTTGAGACTTTCTACAATGATTTGTATCTACTTAAAAAAAAGGAAGAAAAATATCTATAGCACAGTTTTGCATTATACTGGTTTAAGAAGGTAGCCATAGTAGATTCTCCTGTAATCCATGATTTCATTGGCCCTAGGTAGGTAACAAGGTCTACAGTACCAGGAATGAATGATTGTCCTCTTGTTTAATGAGCCTAAGGTCATATTAAACATATTTTGGTTCACTTGCAAACATAGGTGCCACTATTTCAATTTTGTCTCTCGTTGAAACTCATCAATTTGGCTAGGCTGGCTGGACAATGGGCTCCAGGGATCCACCTGTATCTTCTTTTCCAGTGCTACAATTGTACATCTATACCACTCCATTCATTATTCCAGAAGATGGTAATTGCATTCTATAAATGTCAAATAGTTGATTTTGATACTACACATGACATCTATCTACTCGCATTCCTCCTCTACTTCTTCCTCTTCATATTAAGAAAGAATTTATTTTTAGCCTTCAAGATGTTCAGAAATAGAACACATTTTAAATTTACCTAGTGATCTTGGTTTTTCAAATAATCTTATATAAATGTAGTGGGGATGATGGCTACATATTAACAAAAATAGTGACCAGTCCTTTTGTCCTTTTGTTGTTATTCTCATTCTCTCTCTCTGTCTCTGTCTCTGTCTCTGTCTCTGTCTCTCTCTCTCTCTCTCTCTCTCTCTCTCTCTCTCTCTCTCTCTTTCTCTCTCTCTATCTGTAAGCACCTGAATGCCAGAATATAAATTTAGATGTCTTTTTATTCTTCAAAAATCAATCAGCTATTGTTATGAACTCATTATATTTTTGAGACATGGTCTCTCACTACCCAGGAACTCACCAGGTTAACTTTTTTGGTTGGAAAACAAGCCATGGAGATTGTCTTGATTCTGTCTCTTGAGTGATGAGATTAAAATATACTGCAATTGGCTGTTTCCCAATAGTTCTAGGGATCAAATCCTTCTCACAGAGGCTCACCAGTTCTCCTTTTACACATCTTCAGTTTTCTGTAGATCCAAAACAGTGAGTATTTTCTTTATTTAAGGTATTTTTCTAGAATTTACACATGTCTATTTGCAAAGATTACAAATTGTCTTCTTAATTTCCTATCTCAATTTTCACTCACGGCATTCCTATTTTTTTTCTAATTAAACATAAGTAAAGTAAAAAAGAATTAGCTATATCAATTAGATTATTTGGGGCAGTTGGACTAATGTAAAATTTCATGCATCATCTTTGGGATTTCTTCCCATGAGGTCTGACTGTGGACCGTTGTCTGGGAACTACAACGGTGGACTCTGTTCTGTTGTTTCTTCAGTTGTCAGGTCAGGTATTGGTTGACATAAATAGCTGGATAGTGGCCATGGCAATAAGAATCCGCTAAGGAGTGTGCAGCAACTCACCTGCCAAATATATTTGCATGTGGGAAAGAGTCATCAAAGAAGCTCAGTAGTACACATGCTTGAGAGATCAGCACCAAAGCAATGTTAAAAAGAATTCCTATCTTCAAATGAAAGATGAAAAGTCAAAACGTCACATGCACCCATTCTAGAGGTTAAGCAATGGCAACATACATGCTGCACCACCAGTACAGCATCCTATCCGTCAAGAATCAATGAGCCTTCTCCGTCAACCAGGACAACACCGTAGTCAACTCTTCGTTTTGATTTATGATATTTTTTGACAGCAGCTGATTATTTATCACCTTGATAGATACACACACTGTCTACTAATGTTAGCCATCCCCCAACCCTGTTTGCCTCGCATCTTGGCAAAGCACGATGCATCTACTTTATCTGCTAAAGACATCCCAGTTCAGCACACATATGCTATGTATCCCAGTCCTATCTCAACCAACATCTCTAGTTACCTTTTTCCTTTCATAAATACCTACAATTCTTAACTGTTTATCAGTGAGTTTTAAATTGCTCAATTACAAGATCAGGAAAAAGTGATTATAAAAGGCCCACATGATGGTTCATGGTTAACAATGAAAGGAATGATTTTTAATTTCAATTATAGGATATGAAAAGTCTCCTGGACATTTAAACAGGTAAATGAAATTTCAAAGGAAGAAACTAACAATTTTTATTTCCTTATCTATATAAGTATGTGTTGGTGTTGGTTACACGTCAGGGATAAATTGAGATCAAGAAAATGTCTGATTCACAACCTTGATACTCAACCTAGGATGAATGGTTAGGGCACCTTAAAACCAGACCTAGAGTGAAACTAATTACAGACACCATCATGAGAGAGGCACTCAGAAACTTTCCAAGCATGGAGAAAAGGTCATGGGTGAGGCAGCATTTAGCGTGAATGGTGTGGCTTAGAGGATTCTTCAAAAGAAGAAAGTGGGAGATATTAGGGAATCAGGGAACTTCAAACACCAAAGAAAAGAGTCGTTAACAAAATACCAGAAGTCTTGAGAAAGGGAGCAAATGGCATCTGAGAAAATTGACAGTATTCATTTAAGAGCCTGGATGATTTCCTGCTTGCTATTAGAGAAGGGAGAATGGGACCAAGCAGGCAGAAATGGCATTGTGCAGATAAGAGATGCAGGATGAGGGAGACCTTAGAGTGGGACTCCTCTCCTATTTGGCACAGTGAAAAATTGTTTCCATATTGCAGGGTAGCTGCCAACTCTGCCTCAGAGTTGGAGGGCAAGTAGTTCTTTTAGGACTTTGTAGTGCATCACAGTTTGTCTAGATGCACAGAGACCCCAAAATTGTTATGTGTGATGGATTCCAAAACTTTTGGAGACATATTCACTTGCTCATACAATTATCAATCTATCCAATATGCAAACATCCAATGCTGTGCTTCATAACAGACAGAGAGAAGTTGCAAATACAGCTCATCACAGTATCAGGGTAAATTGTCATGTGGAAGCATGGAGTTTACAGCCTAGGGCTGAATATCAAGAACAGCTTTAAAACAGAGATTTGCCTGAACTGTAAATTGGACGATGCAGGGGACCCAAAGAAACAGCCGTAGAAGCCAAGACTCAGACAGGTGGAAAGAAAGATAAAGATATATCTATGTAAAGTAACATTTCTGGGACTTATTTTTGGAAAGCTTTGTAGTAATAGTGAAAAATAAATAGAATGTATAGTCAGATGAATGTGAAGTTGAAATTATTTGCTGCCAAATACTAGTGTGTTAACTGAGATATCAGATAAGTCAATCAAATTGGTGGGTTTTGTTTGTTTGTTTGTTTGTATTTTGAGTGCTAACTGCTTTCCTTATCTAGCTTTATAAGGATTAAAAAATATATATGCAGATACTTCAACAATATCTATATCCTCACTGTTCTGCTACTTATCAGTAACCATAGCTTGGATATTAGTCAAAAGAATCCTAGGCAGTGTCTCTCACAAGCCCTCTCCTGGATTCTCTTGCAGAAGCAGGAGCAGGAGCGGGAGCGGGAGCAGGAGCAGGAGCAGACCCCCACAGCTGTGAGTTTTGCAGTGCAGATGCCACAAATTAAAAACATGAACAAGGATCTGGCTGGGCTGGAGGCAGAGTTGCTTAGACTATATTTCTAGAGATTGAACACTACCAGGGGACAGCAGGATCTGGAAATTCTCAGAAAGAAGAGGAGGGGGAGACAAAAAGGGAGGGTAAGAGACGAGAAAGAGAGAGAAGAATGATTATCAGGGATTGCTAAACCATCTTGTGGTTTTGGGCACCCGCATGATGGGACATTAATGACACATTATATAAGGTGTATAATATCTAGGTGCAGAAGGCCCTTACTTAGCCTTCACTCTTGTGTGCAACTGAGATCTAAGGGTTTTGACTCTGGGAAATTTGTTCAGGATGCTACTTGTGGTGTCCTATTGCTTTACAGGTTACAGTGTTGTAACCCGGATGCAGACTCTGAAATGCAGAGACTGGCTGGCATACTGACAAAGAGAGAGCTGCTCAGAAAAACCCTTAAAATATGTCCGGGCAGCTTTGGAGGAACCGGGTGGTTGTACAGGACCGTCCACAACAAATGTACAGTGCTCAGCATGAAATTTATCAAGCTAGACATGGAGGGCACCAGAGCACAGTGTCTAGAGTGAGGAACACAGCTCTTGTGAGATGAAGGAGAAGAAAAAGGTATAAAACTCTTCTCCATTATTTGACAGCATTTCTTTGTTCTCATATTCCATTGTGACCTCTCCAGGAATTTGGGGATGACAAAGACACCTTAGGCTCCTTGACAGTCTCTTAGGGATCACCATGCACACATTTCATTGATATTCGTCCTCTATCTAGTCTGGGTCTACTCCTCTATCCCCAAGACTGCTAATGTTTTCTACCACACTTAAACCTGTTAAAAATGTTAAGCACCTATTAGCCAATGTGCTTTTTTTAATTGGATTTTTCTATTTATATTTCAAATGTTATCCCCTTTCCTGGTTTCCTGTCCATAACCCCCTTATCCCCTCCCCTCTCCTCTTTCTTCTATGAGTGTGTTCCCCCACCCATCCACCCACCCCTTCCCACTTCCTCGCCCTGACATTCTCTTACACTGGAGATTCGAGCCTTGGCAGGACCAAGGTGTTCTCCTTCCATTGGTGCCCAACAAGGTCATCCTCTGCTATGTGCAGCTGGAGTCCATGTGTACTCTTTGGATGGTGGTTTAGACCTGGGAGCTGTGGTTGGCTGATATTGTTCTTATGGGGTTGCAAACCCCTTCAGCTCCTTCAATTGAAGGATCACTTCTACTTTAGGAAACCTTGCCTCTAATGCTACATTTTCGTCTCTCCATGGCATCCTGCCTGAAGCTCTCTTAAAATGCTGAAAACGGAATGAAAATTGTCACCTGTAAGTTTATCTTATGTATGTTCTTTGGTTTGTGATTCAGACACTGAGAGCACCAAGGATCCTGATTAACTGACTCTGTTGGTCTGCCTATGGAGTTCCATCTCCTTCAGGACCCGCATTCCTTCCTCCTATTCTTCCATAAGAATCCCCAAACTCCATCCACTATTGGGCTGTGGTGTCCATAATCTGTCTGTGTTAGCAGCTAGGTGGAACCTCTCAGGGGACAACATGCTCTTATCTATAAGCATAATGGAATTTCATAAAAGTTAGGGACTGTTGCTTGCCTATGTCTCAAGTTGGACCAATTGTTGATTGGCCATCCTCCCAATCTCTGCTCTATCCACCACGACTGCATTTCCTATAGACAGGACACATTTTGTGTTAAAAGTTTTGGGGTGAGATGGTTGCCTCTATCATTTCACTGGGGCCCCTGTCTGGCTACAAGAGGTGACATCTTCAGGTTCCATATACCCAATGTGGTGAGTCACAGGTAAGGTCACCCCCATTGATTCTTGGGTGTTTCCCTTATCTCAGGTCTTAGAGATGCGCAGCAAAGAGTATTTTCATCCTGGTCATTTTATAGGTTGTATTCTGGTACCAATTGCAATTCTGTAATTTCCACCTTTGTTCTTTTGCTTTCATTTTTCAAGGTGTCAGTGTTGTTCTGGATACGACATACTCCTACCTGCATCTCTGATAAACTAATTTCTTCAAAAGCTAATATATTATATTTTATGTTGATGATTATTACCTTTCATCTTATTTTGGAACTAATTAGGAGTTTTTCAGAAACACAAATAAATTAGTTTTAATGTCTTGCTTCTTTTTGAAAGTCAATTTAAGCCTCCTTTTGGCTGTTCTGGAATAATCTTTATTGTTAACAGAAACATGGTTCTTCCCCCAGCAAAATCTCCAAACCTACACTGAAGCTTCAGAAAGATAATTTGGTTTGCCTGTTCCTTGAAGTGACTCATCTTCCAGTTTGGAGAATTAAGTAAAAGCATTTCTTTCTATGCCCAGTAATACACATAAATATCCCTCAATGGCTTTTATCTTTGGTTCCTTATAGTGTGACAACATCGTCATCCTTTTTCTGATCTCACCACCAGTTTACTGATGCAGACAAGTCTGTGGACTTTCCTATCTTTACACAGTGGTCTGGAGATCTCTCCAGGTGGCAGATAATGTCATAGACTCATATTTAAAGACTCATGCTTACTCTTGGGAGTCATGGTTTAAAATATGTCCCACATAAATTCAACTGTTACAGCTTTTTATGGTAGAAAGAAACATCCATGAATAGTTAAGTTTAAAAGAAGTTGGAGAAACAATTCACATTTCAAAAATAAAGGTGTAAGTGGAATTTTAGCTATAGAGTTCTAGCATTTTGTTTATTGGTACAAAGGGAACACCATGAGTTTGAGGCCAGTCTGAGATGCATAGTAAGTTTCAGAGCATATGGAAGATGCTGCACTATGAAAACAGATGGACTAAATTATCACACTCCCAGAACTCTTCAGCTTCCATGATAATCTATGGCTCAGCCATCATATATAAAACCTAATAATGGTGAACATGTGGTTATGCAATGCTCAGCTGAATTTGCTATGAGTATAAAAACATGATTACCTATAGATACCCACACATACCTATAAATACATGGACCTACAAATTTTTCTGTTTAATATTTCTCTTTACAGAACATCTATAATGACACATATGGTGATGGAGAATGCCACTATCCAGTCCCTAATGAGTCACACTGTGCTCCTGATTTCTTGTGTTAGGTTGTGCAAGGCTACTGAGAAGAATGATCGAATCTTAAATTTTCCCATAACGCCAACATTATTCTGGGTATTAACAGGCTTATTCACCTCACCCATATGTCTGTCAACACGAGTGTTATGTCGGAGTGCTTAAAATAAACACAACTCACCTGCCATTTGAAAACAGTACCTTTAAAAATATATTTATCCAGAAAAAGTTTGCTTTAAGGAAAATTGTATGTGGGTGGGTGGAAAATTATGTTAGTGCAATAATTGTCCCTGTTCCCATGGCCTGTTTGACATGTCAGCATGGTAGAGCAGTGCTTGCCTTCCAAGGCTGCAGAAAAGCTCAATAACTTCTCCTGCCTCAATAGACTCTTTGGTGCTCCTAAAATCCCATCCTTCAAGGTTATTGAAGCATTCAAATCAATAGAGGTAATCTTAATCCTGAGAATGTTTAGTCTTGCCATTGTTGATACAGATTTATTTCAGATGAATATAGTTTTAGGAACAATTAGCACAGGAGTCTGTGCCCAATAGTTACCATCATCAGTATAATAGTTAACCTCAGTATAAATTCTAGAAGTCAGTATTTTATTAATGATGTGTGTACTGGCCAGTTTTGTGTGTCAACTTGACACAAGCTGGAGTTATCACAAAAAAAGGAGCCTCGGATGTGGAAATGTCTTCATGAGACCCAGCTGTAAGGCATTTTCTCCATTAGGAGGGAGGACCCAGCCCATTGTGGGTGGTGCCTTCCCTGGGCTGGTGGTCTTGGGTTCTATAAGAAAGCAAACTGAGCAAGTCACAGGAAGCAAGCCAGTAAGTAACATCACTTCATGGCCTCTGCATCAGCTCCTGCTTAAGTTCCAGTCCTGACTTCCTTTGGTGATGAACAGCAACATGGAAGTGTAAACTGAATGAACCCTTTCCTCCCCAACTTGTATCTTGGTGATGGTGTTTGTGCAGGAATGGGAACTCTGACTAAGACAATGCGTTTGAATAATCTCCCATTTATTTCAGAATTATAATTTAATTGCAAAGTTTCTCCCTGCCCTTTTCTCTCTCCAAACCCTTCCCACTGTCCTTAAGTCTTAGTGTCTCCCTTTTCTAATTGTTATTGCCTGCATATATATTCCTCAATACGAACTGTTCAGTCCATATAATTTACTTGTGTGTATGTTTTCGGAGCTGACTCTTTAGCACTAGACAACCTTTGGTGTGCTCCTCCCTCGGGAAGACCACATCTCCTGATCCCAGCTTCCAGTTTACTTTGAGTGAGCTTTGAGTGGTGATGAAGAGCACCGGTTTTTCTAATAAGAATCATGACAGTGGTTGAGATGATGTCATCATGGAGTCAGGACTTGGAGGGCTTTAGAGCCATAGCTATAGAGAAGGTTATCCAACCTTAGACTTTCGCACAAGGGACTTCACTGCTCCACTTCAGTCAGGCTAGTTCTTACTGAAACTGTATAGTATTTTTTCTCATGTGTTTTAGGAAGTTGAATAGCAAATCTTATCCTCACTTCCCTCTCATAGTTGTTTCTTCACCCTCAAGTGCAGTGTCTCAGTTTTGACTTCATTCTGGACTTAGGATTAAAAATGGTTAAGTTTATCAATGCCTTTCCCCAGAGCTGCTCTTTTTCTTATATATCTACACTACTGAAATAATTTGTTTGTGAGTTTGTATGTATATATTTATATGTGTATACACATGTATGTGTGTTTGTGAGCTTATATATGAATATATTTGTATAAAGATGTATATTTGTATGTGTTTTGTATTTCTATATGTATATATGTGTGTATTTATGTGGAATATGTATGTATATATGAAAAGATATGTTTGTGCATGCATGTGTGTGGTTATATATACATTTATATCTGTGTGTTATATATACATTTATATATGTGTGTTTGTATTTGTATGTGTTTATTTATATCTGTATTTGTATGAATTATGTTTATGTATATATGTTATGTATGTGGGAATATTTACATATGTCTATGTATGCATGTAAGCATGTATACAATTATGGGTTTGTATATAATATATACACACTCATGTTTATATCTATGTGTATGTGTATATGTGTGTTTCTTACTTAACTAGAAATTATAAAAGTGCTGATGTAGAATTCCTTTTGTATCATCTAATTTACTTCGTCAAGCTCAGCCTAATGTCTGGTCAACTCTATTCAATAGAAGCCAAAACACACAAGGAAGCTGACTTAGTTGCACACTGATGCTTTCCAGCCATTCCTAATGACATGCACAATTTTCCATCTGGATTGTGTCCTCAGCAGGAATGCATGGAATTAAACTCATATATACCTGTAATAGAATTTAAGGGACATGTGTGATACATATATGTAATATAGCACAGAGACAAAGTACAGATCCACAAGATACCTCCAGGGTTTGATGTTTGTTTCTTGTATTAAATAGTCTGTTAGACAAATTGCCAACCCTGATATTCATATTTCAGATCAATAAATGATTGTGGTAATAATGCTACAGACATTACATTGTTGTTCTGAGAGCCATTTAAATCCCTGGATACAAACTCTTTCCATACTCTATTCCAACATGTAAAGTTTAGACAGTCAGTGATGCAAAAGTTATACTAACAAACATAATTGTTATCAATAAAAAATTGCTAGGAAGAAATTCCATGATGTCAGTGATCATGTAGACATTTTAACGAGTTGACACATAAGATGTTAATGAGACTGAAGGTTGAACACATGTGCTGGCATTTTCCAGAATTGCTAGGAATCCAAACTAAAGACTTCATGTTTGTTCAGTAAGCACTTACTGGCAATCACTTCCTATCCCTGTTCTGTTGTTGTTGTTGTTGTTGTTATATTAATATATGTTAAATGATGTTTTATGTTTCCTTCACAATTCACTGGTTAATGACAATGCTTTAATAATCAATAGCTCTACAAATAATAACAAGAATTGACAAATTGGATTGAATGGAGTGAAAACACTTCTTTACAACAAAGGAAGTAAATTGTGTAAAGGAGTGAATATCTACTAGCTGTGTTCTAAGAGAAGGTAAAATATTTCTTTTAATTATTGGGCACATTAATATTAAAATGTCGCGTTTTTACCTCTTCATATTATGTACATTCTAAGTCAGATAATATCAAATTTTAATTTTTAAATATACCACTCTTGGGCACATACCCAAAGGATGCCCTAAAATGCCACAGGGGCATGTGTACCACTATGTTCATAGCAATCTTATTTGTGATAGCCAGAAACTGGAAACAACCCAGATGTCCCACAACAGAATGGATACAGAAAATGTGGTTCATTTACACAATGGAATACTACATATCTGTTAAGAACAAGAACATCATGACTTTTACACTCAAATGGATGGAACTAGAAAATATCCTGAGTGAGGTTACTCAGGCCCCAAAGGATGTATATCATATGTACTCACTAATAAGTGAATATTAGCCAAAAAAGTAGAGAATACCCAGAATAAAATCCACAGAACTCAAGAAGGTTAACAAGCAGAAGAGCCCAAATGAGGATGCCTCAATCCTACTTGGAAGAAAATTAAAGAGGGGTGGAAGGAGGGAGAAACTGAGTGGGGAAGGGGACAAGGAAGGGAAGAGAGGAACATGATCAGATATTGGGGGCACAGGGGAAACAGGACTGTAGCACTGAGGGAAGGCAGAAAGAATGGATATAGGCAACCTCAAGAGGTAGGAGATGGGAAGACCCTCTAGAATGTGCCAGAGACCTGGGAGGTGAGAGCTTCCCAGGAATCACAGTGAGGGACCTCAGATGAAACGCCCTACAGTGCAAAGAGGGAGCTTGTAGAGTCCACCTCTGGTAGAAATACAGGATACCAAGTGAAGGGATGAGGTTACCATACCACAGTCAAAGAGTCGGACCCATAATTGTTCCTGTCTGAAAGAACTACAGGGACAAAAATGGAGAAGAGCTTGAGGAAAGGAGTTACAGTGATAGGCCCAAATTGGGATCTAGCTCAAAGGGAGGCCCTAAGGCATAACACTACTACTGAGGCTATGACGGGCTCACAAAAAGGGACCTAACACAACTGCCCTCTGAAAGACCTGACAAGCAACTGAAAAAGTCAAATGCAGATATTTATATCCAACCAATGGACAAAAGCTGGTGACCCCTGTGGTTGAAATGCTGGAATTAAGAGGATGACTCTACAGGAAGACCAGCCGTCTCAACTGACCTGGACCCCTGAGATCTCTCAGACACTAAGCCACAAACCAGGCAGCATTCACCAGCTGTAATAAGGCCCCCAACACATATACAGCAGAGGACTGCCAGGTCTGGACTCAGTCAGAGAAGGTACATTTAACCCCTCAAGAGACTTGAGGCCCTAAGGAGTATGGAGGTCTGTTGGGGTGGGTGATGGTGGGTTGGTAGGGACATCCTCTTGGAGATGGGGCAGGGATGAGGTATGGGATGGGGAAAAGTCAGAGGGTAGACCGGGATGGGTATAAACTCTGGATTATAAAAAAGATTGAAGAAAAAAATAAAAAAAATTGATTCGCAATGTATTGCATGTGTTTGGGTATTTTACTTACATGTTTGTCTGTGTACCACATGTGTATCACGTTCTCTCAGAGGCCAAAAGTATACATCATGTTCCCTACTAGCTTTACAGATAGCTGTGAGTCTACATGGAAGTTCTGGGAATTAAACCTTGATCCTCTGAATGAGCAGCTGGTACTCTGAACTGCTAAGCCATCTCTAGCCTCTACATGTTGGCACTATTGTAAACACTGTTCTTTCTCATACAGGGGAGATGTGTAACTAAAGTGCTTGCTGTGGAAGACTGAGGAGATGAGTCCTAGTCTAGGTGTTCATATAAAAGCCAGGCAGAGTAATTTCTATCTATAATCCAGTGCTTGGAATTAGTGACAGGTCCTGAGGACTGATAGTCAATTAGATTCATAAGAACAAATAGCTTTAGGTTTAGTGGAGAGTGACTAGAAGAGCATTCCAACATTGAACTCTGACTTCCACACAATCCTGGATTGGCAAGAGAAACACACACACACACACACACACACACACACACACACACACACAGAACCATGGACACATGTACATACACATATTTTTAAAAAGACTAATCTCTCTGCTTTGAGAATTTTGAAATAGTTTGAACATTGCTGTTATCTGTGTTCAGTGTACTGTGTGGTAGCACTTTAGAATTTCATGATTGAAAACCATGAGGTGTCATGTTCAACAAATGGTGCTGCTCTAACTGGCTGTCTGAATGTAGAAAAAAGCAAATTGATTCTTATTTATTACTTTGTACAAAGCTCAAGTCCAAGTGGACCAAGTACCTTAACATAAAGTCAGATACACTGAATCTAATAGAAGAGAAAGTAGCCTCAAATGAATTGCCACAGGGGAAAATTTCCTGAACAGAACACCAATGGCTCAGGCTTTAAGATCAACAATTAACAAGTGGGACTTCATGAAACTGAAAAGCTTCTGCAAGTCAAAGGACACTATCAATAGGACAAAATGGCAACCTACAGATTGGGAAAAAATCTTCACTAACCCTACATGTAGTAGAGGGCTAATATACAAAATACATAAAGAACTCGATAAGTTAGCCTACAAAAACCCAAATAAACCAGTTAAATAGTGGGGTACAGAGCTAAATAGAGAAGATCCTCAACAGAAGAATCTTGAATAGCTGAGAAGCACTTAAAGACATGTTCAACAACCTTAGTTACCAGTGAAATGCATATTAAAAACTACCTGGAGATTCTACCTTACACCAATCAGAATAGATATAAAACCCAAGTGACAACATATGCTGGAAAGCATGTGGAGTAAGAAAAACACTATTACATTGTTGGGAGGAATTACAAACTGTTATAACCACTCTGGACTTCAATCTGGTGGTTTCTCAGAAAATTGAAAACAGTTCTACTTGTAGATATAGCTATATGACTCCTGGGCATATACCCAAAAGATGTTCCACCATAGCACAAGGACATGTACTCCATCATGTTCACAGCAGCCTTATTCAAAACATCAGGAAGCTGGAGACAACCCAGATGTCCCTCAACCACATAATGGATATAGAAAATGTGGTGGACCAGGATAGCTAAAACTATCCTCAACAATAAAAGGACTTCTGGGGGAATCACTATCCCTGAATTCAAGCAGTATTACAGAGCAATAGTGGTAAAAACTGCATGGGGGGAGGATTGGGAGGGAGGGGTTAGGGGGATGTTGGCCTGGGAAACCCGGAAGGGGAATAACAATCAAAATGTAAATAAGAAATACTGAAGTTAATAAAGATTAAAAAAAAAAAAGAAAATGTGGTTGATTTACACAATGGAATTCTCTTCAGCAATTAAAAATGAGGACATTATGAGTTTTGCAGGCAAACGGATGGAGCTAGAAATTATCATCCTGTGCGAGGTAACATGTCCCGAAAGGACATGCATGGTATGTACTCACTGACTAGTGGCTTTTAGCTAAAAAGCACTGAATACCCACGATACAACTCACAGACAATATGAAGTTTAAAAAGAAGGAAGGTACAAATGAGGATGCTTCAATCCCATTTATAAGTAGGAACAAAATAATCCCCAGAGGCAGAGAGAGGGGGGACCTGGATGGGAGAGGAGAAGAGGAGGAGAAATGGGGAGCAGTATCAGGCATGGTTGGGGAGGAATCAGGAGAGAAGGGCAGAGGGCCAGGAGAATGAAAAGAGAGAAGCAGTTGCATGGGGTTAGGGGCTGAGTGAGCCTCTTGAAAATCCCAGAGTCCTGCTGTGTGATAATCTCCCAGGACTCAATGGGGATGACCTGAGTGGAAATGCCTAACACTGGGGAGACTGAAGAGACCACTCCAGTAGACATGGTCCAGGCTGAGGCAGGGGCCACCCATAATCTTGAGGTACTTGTCATTGTTTACTTGGGTTATTTTATTAAACACAAAGCACTCTATTTCTATCAGCATGGCAAGCAAAGGAAACCAAAACTTTATAAAGACTGACCATGATTCGGGCTGTTACTGAAACATGTTCTGAAAATGAATCCCTATGAGATTGAGTCTTTCAGAATGGTGTATTTATGTTTCCAACTGAAAAATGACATTTGAAAAATGTCAAAACTGCACAAAATTATAAGACAAAGGCTGCTGAAATTATTAATTGATTGAAGTCAGATGACACATCAAAGAGCATATAGGTAAAAAACCTTGTGATTATTAGGTACTAATACAGGGACACAACATTTTTAAAATGTCTATTCAAAAGTAAAGACCCAATAGGAACTTTACTATCTGAATGAATATTATATTCAACGATTTCAATTCAACTTTTAAAAAATATAATAGACTTCTTTAGGCAAAATATATAATTCTAAAGAGCAATTACAGTAATCAAAACTCATATAAAAAACAAAGTGCAAAGATAAAGTTAATTACATAATTAAGAATAATAGTCTAAATATGTATTTTCTTTGTAACGGACTGAAAAGCAATTACATGAAATAATGTCTACATAATATCTTGTTGTGACTCTAATGTATAAAAATATAATGATCTTGACAATAACTACATTATGAAGTTATTGGGAACATGTAAATGAGTGCAGCACAGAAAAGGGTTATGCAGAAAACACGGCAACCTTGAAATAAGAAATATGATTGTGTGAAAGGCTCTGTAATCAGGGAGGCATAATCCCTATGGTTTATTTTTTCTGCCACAAAATTGTATAAAGGAATAATTGTACTACATCTGGCTTCATGTATATGCAAGATGTATTTTTAAGTTATAACACACAAAAGAACTATATAATAACAATTAATAATATATTTAAAAAATCAGTATGACTGTATGGCATATTATTTTATCATACATAGTAATCCACAGAATAACCAGTAAGGAAAGAACTCATCAAAAACAGAAAATTTAAAATACTATATAATATTTACTTAATGTATAGGACATAGGTAAGGATGAATAATAAACAAAGTAATAAAATGTATAACAAATGAATATTAAAATGGTAAAGAAAATCTACTCATATGAACAATAACATTCAATTGATTAAAAATTAAAAATTGAGATACCGGTCAGATTAGAAAACACCCAATTGTATCTCATCATCAGAAAGAACATGATTAATGTTACAGTACACACAGTCAAAAGTGGAATGTTAATGTATGTTGTGTAAATATCTGAAGGGTCTGTTTTGATTTTAGAACAAGTAGATATTATAACCAGAAGTCCTATAGAGAAACTTAATGTTAATCATAGTCCAATCACCAAGGCTGCGGTGATGGAACACTCTTTGAATCCCAGTACTCATGAGGCAGAGACAGCTAGATCCCTGGGTATTTGAAGTCAGCCTGCTCTACATTGGGATTTCAAAGCAATACAGGGCTACATAGTGAGATCCTCTCTCAACCCCTGCCAAAAGAAAATGAACAAAACAATCATTTTACAAAAAAAGTACAGCTATAAACATCTATGCATATAGCAAAGTAATTTTTAAATACATAAATCACAAAACTGGTCAAACTAAAGACTTTAATGATAGTAATTGAGAAATCAATATTATACTTTCAAGTTATTTATTAATTTATTTATTTATTTAGACAGACCATACATTATACACAATGAAACTGTCTAAATAAATAAATGAATGAATAGCCTTTAATTAAAAAGGGAAGAAATCAAAAATTAAAAATAAATGAATAAAAATCTAATAATCAGATGATATATGATTCATTGAAAATGTTAGGATTACAAATGTTAGCTCAAATGACTATGGAAATAATAAAATAATAACCCAAATTAATGAAAGCAGTATAGAAGAATGGACATTAATATTGACTTGCAAAGATCTAAAAACAGGTCATAACAACACTACATAGATAAATGAATAAACTAAACTTTCTGAACTACTAAGAATTCTTAGGAAGAAAGAGAACATAATTAGATACACTGAAAACAAGCAAAAAAACCCCACTCAGTTTGTAATTTTTAAAACTATGGGAAAGGAAAGCAATGTTAACTAAGGTCAATGGTAAATTCTACAAAATATCCAAGGAAGAAAAATCAGTTTCTCACAATGATTAATGTACCTAAAAGAGGATTGAACAGTTACAAAGAATTCCCACAAAGCCAGGTGTGGCATCACAAAACCACAGACCTATCATTTGCAGATACTTTATACACCCAGATGTCTACAATCAATATATCAAATTAGTACTGTATTGTTTACTCGACTAAATTGAACTAATCTTTTGAATTGGATGTTCATGTAATATCAGAGAAAATGTAATGTAATATAATCATGGTATCTAATAAATAACAAACCTTTATGGTTTCCTCAATGGTTGAGATATTTGACAAACCCAACCCTCATTTAGAATAAAAACATTAAGACAAAGTGTTCTCCTTTGAAAGGGGGCATTGAAAAGTATACTTTGTCTTGATACCTTGTACGTTTTTGTCTCCAGAAAAATGAAAATAAGTAGACAGAATTAATTTCTTGTACTTTTAATTGAAACCAAGGACATATATCCAAAAATAAAAACAACTAGAAAAATAAAATCATTCTATATTAGTTTGAGGTACGTTCTCTCATTGTTCTAAAGATCATCAAACTAGTTAAGCTACATCCTCAGGAGCTCGGTATCTCCCTGTGTCTGCATCCCATGACTGGAACGCAAAAGCATTTTTTAAAAATCTGGATTTGGGGAATTAATTTAGATCCTCATTCTTACAAGGGAAGTACCTTATAAATGGAACACCTCAAAAAACCACTTTTAAACCATCCATTCCATTAAGGTCTTCTCTCAAACATAATGAAATCAGCAGAACTTCATCAACATACTAATCAAAGAAAGTTAACCAGCTGAAATATTTGTTGAGAACAGAATACTCTCTTCTAAAAGTGTCAAACAAGCACATAAATATAGTGTCAATAATTCCTTATTAGATGTACGAATCTAAGCCATACAGACATACTCTTTATACTCATAGAGAGTCATAATAAAAAGACAGTGAGAGAATAGGCTGGCAAAAAAAAATTCAGAAAAGTAAGAGCTATGAGGCATTGCTGGTGGGACGATGAAGTGATTGGATGTGCTATGGGAAAACCTTTGGTTTCCCCTCAAAGGCTTAAGTGCATAGTGAACAAATTACCTAGCAATTCTATCAATGCTTGGATACTTGAGATAAACTATAACACTGTATGCACAAAAGGGTGTGTGTGAGGAACTGGACACAAGTCTCAACAGGAAAGAATTCTTGCTCCAGAGGAATGATGTTAGGATCCCTGAGGCTATTTTGGATGCCTTACTATCCCCTCCAGCTCAGGGAATTTGGTGTATTATTCTTCCCTTTGCAGTCACTGCACACTTGTACATGTGTGCATGCACACGTCCATGTAGACAAGTACATGAGCATATTTTTAAATTCAGTATTTAAAAAACATTGCATGATAATACATGAGAGCATTCTGAGTCAGATTAAAATTAGGAAACATAGGGATAATGAACAAGTTTTAATTGTCAATTCTTCAATAGAAGAATGCATGTGCATGGTAAAACCAAAATATATATGGGCACACAGTGTGTGGAACATAAATATTTCAAAATATATGTCAGAAAGAACTATATTTTGTACTATTTCTTTTAAAAAGTTTTATCTGCTTTATTTTTTCCCATCTTTATTAACTTGAGTATTTCTTATTTACATTTTGATTGTTATTCCCCTTTCCAGTTTCCGGGCCAACATTATTTATAACATACATTCTGTACCAAAAGAGATGAGAGGAGAGCCTCAGATACCCTGGTACTAAGGTTGTGGCTGTTTGTAAGCCATCATACAGAGGATGAGAACTAAAATCAGTTCCTCTGCCAGAGCAGCAATACTCTTAACTACTTATCCATTTCATCAGCAATGTCATACTACTTCATTCATATAAAGTACCCAGAGCATAAATGTTTTTGGAGACAGAAGTATATCTATAGTTTAATAAAGAGCTAGTGAGTCAGTAGCTAATCTCAAAATTATGATTATTGCATAGATATGGCTATATTAAGTAAAATTTAATTGTATTCATCAAGCAGGTAAATCGTATAAAAATTACAATCTCAATAAAACTACTGTTATATATTCCATTAACATTTATGAGGCTGTTTTCAGATATCCTGACTAAATATTTTAATGAGCTATTTAGGGTCTATAATTAAGGTTCTTTAAATTGATAAGAATCTAGAAACTATTACTCAGTGAAATATTTTTATTTGTCTTCCCAACAGCAGTGTGGAGGGTTTCTAGGTTCCTAGCTTAATCTGTGTCCACTTTAATTTCCATTTTATTTGCAGTGATTTTTATTTTGGGTTAATAGTCGTTTGTGGTTTAAAGACACTATATTCTCACTCAACTACCTAAAACTGTAATTGTACTGATTCGATAGCAATTTTGAAGATTGTAGTGTCTACTATGGACTTTACTACCCATGGCTGTTAAAAGCATATATGAGAGATACTATTGTTTTTCCAAGGTCTGTTTGATATTTTTGAAGAGAATAGATCATAAAAAATGAAAAAGAAAATATTTTTGATAGCTTATTAGCAATTTAAAAACATCCTTTCTCAGAAGAAAGGACAATCAATCAGTTATAAGTATATTCAATGGGGACATTTTCGTAAGAATCATGCCAGAAAGCAATTACACTGAGACAAGTCTGCATGTATAAAGCCATGAAGAAGGTAAGAAGGCAAAGGACAGTCTTCAAAAATAAATATGCTCCACTTGGAGTAAAAGTTGAAGAAATAAAGGTTGAAAGGGCCTACTGAGGGATGCATATTAAGAGACAGCATGTAGCAGGTTATAGAAGTGAGGTAGGATTCTAGAGCAGAGGGTCATAAGCAGGGAGGAGTGGTGAAGTTGGAGACATTAAGTATAAAAGGAAAAGGCTAACTCAGAGGAAAGAGGGTACACATGGCCATATGAAAGCCTAGTGTCTTAGGGCTTGATGAAAATATTAACTTGAGTATTATAGAACACATGTGAAAAGGACAAGACAGGGGAAATACTGGGCATGAAAGCATCAATTAAGAATGGGGGCAGGTGGGTTGTAGTGGGAAGAAGGAGACACACTTAACGTAGTGAAAACTAGCATGTGTGAAATAGTCTCATGTGAACTCGTTGTTAGTAAGCTAATTAAAACCCTAACAGCTTAAAAAGAGTTCAGAGTTACTCGGCACAGGTGAACAATATTGTTCCCAGAAGACAAGGCTTGTTAGAAGAAATTTGCACGAGGTACTGGTTATTTCTGTATGAAGGATTAGTCACCTATGCCCCAAAGGTCTCCAAATCCACAGAGGCTATTGCCATCACCCTTAGGTACGTACCGTAATTGTTCGATAAGATGATTTTCCTGAGGTAGACATCACATTCTTTGGCTGTAGAAGACAGAGATTTTAATCTCAAACCACCATGAACTTTTTCCTGCAAGCCAGCTTTCACGGTGCCAGGGGCATGATGCAGAATGTTAATAGTGAAAAGACATCAACAGTTTCACTCAGTACTGGTCACAGTGCTGCAATATTTACCTACCAGACAAGATTAACTCAGTGGTAGCTAGTTGCTGGTGAAGAAAACACCATTCTCATTAGTGAATGTGGCTACTGGTAGGATTTCCTATGCTCTGATCGATGAACATCATCAACTATCAATTAAAAGGTGGATGACGTGAGGTTGGCCAAGAATCACGATGTGGGAATATTGGTAAGGCCATGGAGGGAGGAATATAATATAGATATTTCCTTGTATACATGTATCAACTTCTTAAAAATGAAGAAAAACGGTTAAATAAATCAGCATGGTGAAATACTCATGAGTCAAGGGGAACTCAGTACCCAGTGGATGCTGATCTGTGCAAGGATGGTTCAATAGTCTCTCTCTACGCAGGGATTCCTGAACGTGCGTTTATCTTTAAGAGATAATGGGCTGCAAATGCTCTTCCCTTGTTTAGCAGCTTACTCACCTCAAGGAAAGAGCTATGATGATGGAAGACACATCATTTCTTTTGCTTTTCATCCATCGGCTCAGTGGAGAGATCAACATCATGGGCTCATAACAATGAAGCATACTGATATCTAGCGTCTGAATAGACTTCAACATTAATTAGCAAATGGCAAAGCAACACAAGCAAGGTATCTCGCCTCTCCCTCCCCTTGGGATAAATTGTGAATTTGAAATACTTTTTAATGTGCTTGGTTCAGAAGCACATGGAATAAAATTAAAATCTTCTTTCTCTAAATGCTCAAATTGTGTCTTTCTATTCTATCTTATTACTTCCCCCTGTGAAATTTGCTAATAAATCATCTCCCGTGCATGAGGAGCAGGTGGGAGCATCTGAGTTGTGAATTAAGGGCATGAAATTTATATAGAATTGCCAAAGATACAGTGGCATATACAAAGAGAGAAACATTATAAACCCTGGGAAAATGTCCAAAAGGATTTACTGAATACTATCTTAGAGTGTGGTAATAATAACAGACATTGGACTTTCAGAACTCAAACATTTTTAAGTTTGCTGTAGGTTAACCGTAAATAACAATCCCCTGGGATTGGAGACATGTTCTAGAAATTGTTGCAATAATCTAGGTTAAGAGGGGACTTGGATTTTTCCTGAGTGTAGACAGTGAGCTGGATCCTTCATTCAAATCTATCTTAGATTCCTTTGAGTGGTATAAGTACTATATCTTCTGTAATACCTTAAAACTTATCAGTGTATTTCAGTATTCATTATAGAGAGATAAATCCAATTTCCATCTCTCAAATAGGTATTTTAATTATACTGTGCCCTTGGATTCTGCCTGTTAACCTGGAACTTTGTTGAAGTCCTGCAGGAAATATTAATTCAGCCAGCTTTAATTTATACGCTGTGAACTTTATCCTTTTAATTGGTTCTGTTAATAACATTCATTTTAAACCTGAAGGAAATTAGAGATGCATGTATAAAGCTTATTATACACAAGAAATCCAGACTTCTCTAGATGTGAAGGGAAGGATTTTACTCATGGCAAGTAGTACCTAAAATACTAGAAAATCTGTAGCTTAGGAAGAATGAAACACATTTCTTAAATTAACCATTTACTTGTTTATATGAAAAAGAGCAGAATATTTCAAGGTTATTTTGCAAATGAAAGAGAGAGATAGCACTACCCTGAAAGGAAAGGATGGTTAATGATTAGCAGAGGAACAATGTCAACTTGTTTCTTCCATTCTCATTCATAATAGGATAAGGAGTTCTGAGACATATTTAGTGACTTCACTAGATGGTACCTTGGTCATTGCTCTCTGGCAATCTATTTATTTCCCTCTAAATTGGTACTCAGAATAGTCTCTAAGGTCCATGTATTTAATCTCGTAATTACTTTGATTCCCAATATTGCAAAAATCAAAATAAGATGAAAACCGGAAGCTAGGCAAATTGAAGGTTTAGTTTTCAGTGCAGACATTTTTAGATGCCTTAAAACATTAGTGAGTTGTTCCTGGGTGTTAAGCAAAATCAAGGCACTTGTTGCTTTATGTTAGTACCCCAGGCGAGCTTAAAAATAAACTGTGCAGTTATACGTTACCATTCTGTACATCTACAGGGGAAAACTCAAATGGATATCATTATTGTTATGTAAATTATATCGACTATGTCATGTTGCTAGGGACCTGATTCTATTATCCAAGTGCTATAATTTATGCAGGGAAAATTTCTGTGTCCCAGAACCTTTGGCTTGAAGCAGAATCTAACTTTCTTACTCAAACCCCAAGTAATTCTGGTGTGATGCAAGGAGCCATACCATAATAATTAAGTAGTGTGTGATAAATCAGTGTACCTCAATTCGTGTACCAGAGTCACACATAAATTTTACAGTTTTTTCCCCGAGAACATAAGAGTATACAACCACTATTGTAATTTTGCAACATTTGTCACCTACAGAATAAAATTTATGCTATTTGTAGTCATTACAAATCTCCTAACTCTGAGGAGCCTTTGATCTATATTTTCAGCTGTATATATTCAACTCTTAGTGTTCCTTATAAGTGAAATCATACATCATTTTTACTACCATATTCTTTCATTTACCATAATGTGTTCAAGGTTGATATATGTAGCATGTCACTTTATTCCTTTCTATCACAAAACAGTATTCTACCTCACATATATAGACTGTTTCCCAAATCCATTTCTCAGCTGATGGACATTGTGTCCAAGATAACTTCAGGCTATTAAGTTAAACATCAACCTAACTTTAAACACAATACTTAAAATGCTATCAGAGACAGATTTATCCTCCTCAAAACATGTACTGAAGTATTCTAGCTTTTTCATGTAACTTAATGCTTTATAGTTCTATATGTTTTAAAAAATAAAGAACAGCATTCTTCCTGAATATATTACTTAGGCCAGATATAGGCATTTTGGAGGTTTAATAGAGCAGCTAATGCATTGTCTTTTAGCTCCATCGAAATATCACAAAGACATCAAGATAAATGAATTGTGCATAATATTTGTGAGCACACAGCTATTGAGACCATTACCATAGTCTGTCAGTGTTAGTGTTCTTTGGGACCTCATCAATCAACAACTACAAAACAATCTTTTCCTAGTACTCTGTATTATAATTTTTAGCTGCTCATGTCTAGTAGGGTTGTTGGTGCCTTGTTATAGAATATAATTTTTTTATCTTTTTCTACATGTTTATCTATAATTTTTATCGGATATGTTTTATTTACATTTCAAATGTTATTCCCTTTCCCGGTTTCCTGTCCATATGTCCCCTATCCCATCCCCATTCCCCTTCTTCCATGAGGGTGTTTCCCCACCCATTCACCCACCCCTTCCTACCTCCTTCCCCTGATATTCCCCTACACTGGGGGTTCCAGTCTTGTCAGAACCATGGGCTTCTCCTCACATTAGTGTCCATCAAGGCCATCCTCTGCTACATATGCAGCTGGAACCATGGGTCTGCCATGTCTAGTCTTTGGGTAATGGTTTAGTCCTTGGGAGCTCTGGTTGTTTGGCACTGTTGTTTTTATGAGGTTGCAAACTCCTTCAGCTCCTTCGATCCTTTCTCTAATTCCTCCAATGGAGGCCACATTCTCAGTTCAAGGGTTGGCTGTTAGCATTCGCCTCTGTATTTGTCATGCTCTGGCAGAGCCTCTCAGGAGACAGCTATATTAGGCTTCTGTCAGCATGCACTTCTTGACATCAGCAATATTGTCAAGGCTTTATGGCTGTATGTATATGGATTGGATCCCCAGGTGGGGCAGGCTCAGAATGGCCATTCCTTCAGTCTCTGCTCCAAAGTTTGTCTCCATATTTCTTCCTATGAATATTATTGATATATCTTAGGAAAGGTACATTACAGTAAAGAATACGATTAAATTATGGGAAGGTAAACACAGTAAATTCTTATAGCATAATTCAAGGTCAAATGAAGTCCAAGTAGAAGTTTTTATAGTTATAGGTTTTCATATGACATTTTTGATGTCTTTAGTATAATTTTCTCTCCAAGTCCCCCTCTTTTATGCTGTCTTGCCCTCCCATTTTATCTCTTCCTTTTCCATAATCAATAATTAACTATTTACTCCAGTTCATCCTATCTCCCTTCTGTTGAAAGCTCCTCTTCATAGCCTTTTAGTAATCTCACTTGTCTGAATATTCTAAATGGAATACACATATTTAAAGATTAAAGGCTAACATCTATAGGTTAGAGAAAACAAGTAATATTGTTTTTGTCTTAGAATTAAGATTTACTCTGATAAAAACAAAAGTAGTGTATCATATTGTATTGATGTGCTAACAGAGAACTAACATTCTATATTGATAAATTGTAAATAATTGATAATTTCGGTGTAGAACACCTATATCTTCATATATGTAATGAGAGTGGTTTGAGAGGACTTGAGGGAGGCAAAAGAATATGATCAAAATATATTGTATGACATTATCAAAGGATAAATAAAAACTTATTTTTAAAGAAGAAACTTCCTAGGACAAATTACCAGTGCTGTGCCCAGAAATTTATGGCCATTTTTATGGGCATGGGTGGTTACACTGTTACCCAATGATTTTTTTAAAGATGTATTTATTTATAGGAGTCACTGACTCTTTCTCCAGACACATCAGAAGACGGCATTGTGAGCCACCATGTGGTTGCTTGGCATTGACCTCAGGACCTCTGGAAGAACAGTCAGTGTTCTTTACCACTAAGCCACCCCTCTAGCCCTATCTAATGATTGAAAAGTTGATATTTCTAAGAGTTCCCTGGTATTTCTCTTACAGTGTAGGCTTAATGCAAAAAGCACCACAGAATATTCTTATGGCATTATTCAAACACAGAGTTCAATTCTACATGAACACTGTACAATGAATCTGAGTTACTGTCATCCTTTTTACCAGTCTGTGTAAAACTGTGTCATTGTTTTCCTTTATTTCAATTAAGACATTTCCTTACTTCCCTGGGAACCCAAATCTACAGGATGAAAAAAACAAAATGTTTACAGTTCCAGAATCATCATTTCATTCTTTGCCATGATACCTAACACTTGATTTTCCTTCACAATTTCAAGAATTTGAGTCAATCTACACAACACTTAGTAGATAATATTTATTGAAACAGTATACATTACCATGAAATGTGCACATACATATGCACATACACAGAAGCATACAATAACTTGCATTATTACACATATGTCTGGAGAGTATGTTATAAGAACCATAAAATTCTAGTGAATTCTTCAGAAAAATGTAACCGATAACTAAATGAGAACAAGATTTTAAATGCTGTGAAAATGGACTTCTATCTAGATGACTTTTCAAAATATATTTTAGCCATGGCGAATGATCTAAATTAAATATTCGAATCGACTAGAAATAACTAACTATCCATAAATATAAACTTGTGCCCCCCAAAATATTTCAAGCCAGGAGCCTTTTTTTTTCCTGCTTTCAGTTCGCATCAAGAAAACTTTAATTTTTTAATTAATCATTTTATTATTTTATTTGTTTACATTTCAAATATTATCCCCCTTCCCAGTCTCCCTCTCCACTTTGTCTCTAAGAGAGTGCTCCACCACCCACCACCCAGTCCTGCCTTACCTGTCTAGCATCTCCATTCTCTGGTACATCAAGCCTTTACAGGACCAAGTGCCTCCCCTTCCAAGGATGTCAGATGAGGTAGTCCTCTGGTACATATTTAGCAGGAGCCATGAACTGGTTATACTCTTTGGTTTCTGGCATATTCTCTGGAAGCTTTGAGGGGTCCAGTTAATTGATACTGTTGTTCCTCTTATGGGGTTGCAATCCCCTTCAACTTCTTCAGCCTTTCCACTAATTGGGACCCCCATTGGGGTCCCAGGCTCAGTTCAGTGGTTGACATAAAGTATTTGCATCTGTCTTATTCAGGTGATGGAAGAGCCTCTTGGTAGTCAGCCATACCAGGCTCCTGTCTGCAAGCACATCTTGGCACCATCAATAGTATAGATGTTTGTGTGATGGTTTGCATATGCGTGGCCCAGGGGATGGCACTATTAGAAGGTGTGGCCATGTTGGAGGAAGTGTGTCACTCTGGGGGTGGGCTTAGAGACCCTCCTCCTAGCTGCCTGGGGATGCTTAGTCTGTTCCTGGCTTCCTTCCCATGAAGATGTAGAACTCTCAGCTCCTCTTGTACCATGCCTGCCTGGATGTTGCCATGCTCCCGCCTTGATGATAATGGACTGAACCTCTGAACCTGTAAGCCAGCCCCAATTAAATGTCATGCTTTATAAAACTTGCATTGACCATGGTGTCTGTTCACAGCAGTAAAACCCTAACTAAGACAGTTTGGTATCTGTAAATGGAATGCATCATAAAATGGGTTGGTCTCTGGATGGTCTTTCCTTCAGCCTCTGCTCCATTTTTGTCTCTGAATTTTCTTTAGTCAGGGACAATTCTGGGTTAAAATATGTTAGATGAGGAGACTGAATTATAATCACCACCTGTATTAAGAATACCTTGGTGCTTCAGCAACTTCAAATTCCACTCTTCCTATTCCCACCCAATCCAAAGATCATTTCTAAAATTTGAGAAAAGTAAGGAGTAATGCTGAAATCAAGGCAGAAAATTGCACCATTCTCTGGTGCAATCAAGTCACACATTTCACTCTCAGAAAGGAGAAGGACACAGCTGGCTCGAGATCAGGGTAGAGGAAATCTTCGGTGTATTAGTCTATGTGTAAAACTGAACAGTTTTGGAATAGCTGAGACTTTGGGTTTTATTTTACAGATAACCCAAAGCAAAAAAAATTTAAAATATTTTTGGAAAAACTCCAGAACACAATTTCCTTATAGAAAGTTTTTGTTTCAATTATAACTTTCTCATACAAATTCATGAAAGTTGCTTGTTCATAGCCGTTCTGCTTATTCTTCTTAAAATCTGAGTAAAATATTTCTTTTTTCAGTGTGTTGTTTAAAATATAATTTTTATGTTTATTATGTTACTTATTCAGTGTGTAAAAGGAAACAGCAAACAGAAGTATACTCATGCCACAGCATGCATGCGGAGGTCTATGGATATGGTGGAGTTATTTTTGTCTTTCTACCACAAGATGTACCCAGATACAATATTCGCAAAACTGTTATGGGTGCAACAACTGTTTTCTGATAGGACTTATAACCTGTAATTCAGAAAGTTACATGCCGAGTTCTGTAATCCTAGTCTACAGATCATTATGAGTGGGAACCCTATTTTTGTTTATCATGCTGCCAAACTGTTTTGCTTTTTGTTTTTTAAGTTAATGCCCTGGATCTGAATAACTATCAAAGTCCATCAAAGAAACTTTTATGTAGTTTACAATGGTTAACGCAAGATTCATAAATGGTTAAGACCTAAGAATAAATAAATACGAATAGTCTGCTCTACATTGTCAACATCCTTCCTCCCACAATGATTAGAGAACACTGTAGAAGAATGTAGAGGAATTTTAATCCAACAATATGGCTGCTATCACAAGTGATCATATCCAAGGTCATAGGTCTATGTGATCCAGCTGGAATGAAGACATGTTTTGGATTACAGTCTGGCTGGAATACAAACATACCCTTAGTACACACATGCAATACCAAACATTGTTGGTAAAGTTAGTTTGTAGAAGGAAGCAGCCATGTTTGAATGTGATGTTTAATTAAGGGGCAAAGTCACAAAACAGAGAAAGATTTGAAAGAATAAGTCAGAAAATATATGCCCAACTTTCATAAGAACAGAGAAAAAAAGAGAAATGACTAAAGAGAGAAGCACTTAGAAAGAGATATTGGGAGGGGAATATTGTAGTTTTACCAGGACAGTTTTACAGAGACAGTTTGCAAGTGAAGATGGCCTGAGCCAGAGAATGAAAAAGACACAGAAGATTAGAATAGATTGCCAGAGTTGTTTTGAAGCTAAACAGAACAATTCAGTAAGAAGTCAAAAGAAGCCAGTTTGAATCAGTTAACTTGGAGACGAGTTTTAAGCCAGAACAGCTGAGTTGAACCAGACAGACAGTATTCATAAATAACTAGAAATAATGAGCTTCTTCAGCAGTAAGTTCTGATGACAGAAATTACACCTGATGAATGAAGCTTACTTATATATAAAAGGGGGCAAAAAATGTAAGAATTTAGGTATAGAAAGGAAGAATACAGGATTATGTCTTGAGTCCATGATATCACTATATTCATAAACACACAATAGCCGTGGCTATCTGCACAAGATCTGCACATGTAAAGCTAGTAACAATCCTAGTCTAGTGGTAGTGGGGCTATCTGAGGTGTTATTGGAAATACATTACTATATGAGGAGGGAAATATTTTGGGAGACTGCTACCATTGAAAGAGTGCTATGATCTAGTGAATACCCCACTTATATTAATATAGGTATCCTTAATTGGAACCAGTGGGCTCTCAAAAAAACAAAAGCAAAGCCATTAATTTCAAATACTGGGAGAGCTGGGGGAATTGAAAAGAAACGATTAGAGGATGGGAGCAAAACAAATTTTGTTAATGATTGAAAAATAACAAAGATATGTTTTGAAGGAGATATATTGGAGGAAGTCCAAGGATAGCTGGAGGAAAGTAATAAGGGATATATGATAAAGTATCTTATATATGAGTAAGATTCAAAGGAGAAGCATAAAGTTGGAAAGGAAAAATGGTAGGCAGTATCTGGGGAAATTGAAAAGAGAAATGAGATGTGGAAATCATCAAAATACATTGTTTACATATATCAAATTGTAAAGAAGCATTTAAATATAATTTATAATTTCTTTAATTCTTAATAAGGTACAATAACTTAAAATTGTGGGGTACAAATATCAAAATAAGTTATTTGAACTTATGTTCTCCATCATATATTCTTCCATCATATCAATCCCCTTTTCAATTGACATGTACACGAAAATATAAAATTGTAAAACTTCAGGTAAAACATTAAAATGTGCTTCTTATTTTCAAACATACTCTTCTAACAGTATTTTTCTGAAACTTAATGAGTCACTGATGCAATCTAACACTGAGCAACAAATGCTGTGTTTGTGCACTCTAAATTCATATTCTAATGCCTATTATGGAAACAATGCCTCTATTGTTAGCATGTGGAGTTTCATATTCAAATGGATTGAAAAGATTAAATTATGAAGCTTTTTACATATTGGTTAAGTATATGTTAAGGTCAAGTGTATTAATTTTAAATGGAAGTATTATTTTCTATAGGAATTTCATATTTAATTGGATTCAAATTGCTAAAAAGTATATTCAGTAAACTGTGTTTAGTATGAAAAATTTTAAGTATAAAAATCTCTAACCTAATGGAAGATAATGGATAATGCTGCATAAATGAGAGGTGAAAAACTCCTTACAACATAGACAGAAAAAGAAATATTATTTCATCAAACTGTTTACAAATTAATCTTCATAAAAAACAATTATATTGTCAAGCACAAATTGTTTAACGTTACTTTTAATTTAAATAATTTCCATATAAATGTTGAATAAATAATTCTATGTAATCTAGTTGTAGGAATTGTCCATATTCTATATAAAACATTTAAATTTAGATGAATAAAAAAAATCCACAATTTAGCAACATATTTCATACATTCATTCACTCCCACATTTAGTCTGACTTTACATGGCATGTGAATAATTCATTTCTAAATAAAGAAATATAAATTAAAGGTGTTTGGAAAAGAAAAAATCCTTGAATCCTCATTAAAATAAACTACATGCTCTGAAATAAGATCAGTCAATTCTCTTTATTGAAAGTAGTATCATCAAAGGACACAGTTGAGAAAGAAGGAGCATCCCTCAAGTGCACACATGGGTGAGATAATGGTGAGGACAAATGCAATTAATACCCATTAAGATGTCTTTGTATAGATAACAAGGAATCCAATATTAATTAATACTCTTGTAAATAAGATCTTAGTGGGTACAAATAAGGGACATCTTCTGTTCATGGAGAATAATCTTCAGTTCTCTCAGATCTTCAGAACCATTAGTTTTATTTCATTCTATAAACATTGGTTGAGAAATTTTAGGCTAAGAAAAGTTATAGAAATAGGTCATGGATAAAAATCATTATGATATAATCCTTTCCATCATACTTCACAATGTGCAAGAAATAACAGAGGAATAAATGTCTCTGGTATAAACTGATTTGTAATTATAGAGATAGATGATATATAGATAAATGATATAGGTAGAGACATGATAAATAGATAACTGGTAATGGATTAATATTAGAGGATAGAGTGATTCACAATAAATGATAAATAGTAGATATGATAGATTATAGATAACAATATAGAAGGCAAATAGGTACATGAAAAGGTAATAAATGATAGAAAAATATAGCTGGCATATAAACATAGAATAGTAATAGTAGATGGATAGATAAGGTAGATTATACACAGACACATAAATATGTGATTCTTAGAAGTTATAGAATGGACAGATATTGCATGATAAATATTTGGTTGGTAGGTGATAAAAGATTGGTTAAACATAATATATAAGTTTGAAAAAAATAGGTAGGTGATAAACACGATAGATATACAAGTAAGATAGATGATAGATTACATATGATTAATTGATAAAGGAATTTATTCAAAGAATTGTTATGTGTTTTTGTAAGAACTTAAAAATTGCATTTTAAGAATAAATAAATAAAAACATAGCAGGAAGGTATTAAAAGAAATAGTTATCTTGGTCATTTGTTTTAGTAAGAATAGCTGAATTGAAATTAAAGTAACTGAAAGAATATCAAAAGCGTAACATGGAATCAAATTCTGAGACCTGATGGGAATGAGTCTCAGAGAGCTTTTTGGTGGTAGAAAATTTTAAATGAATTCAGGAAAGCTGGAGCAACAACTAAGTTAGTGAAGTTTATGTTTTAGATGCTGAGGATCTGACTTTGAGTCCCAGAACCCACCTAACTAAGAAGAGCTGGATTAGTTGCACATATTGTGATTCTAGTCCTGAGATGGTGATGATGGGAGAATCCTTGGGGTTTGCTGTTCAGCCAGATTACCCTGCTTTATGAGTTACAGGTCACTGTGAGACCTTATTCAAAACTTGCAAATGGTAGATGATACTTGAGAAAAAAAACACCATGATTGTTCTCTGGCTACTACATCCATGAGCTCATGAGCATGTGAAAAGAAACCCACAAGACTCACAGAAGAATTTTGTGCTAGGAGCAGGATAGTGATAATGAAACTAACTGAAACAAATGAAGGAAGTGAAAATCTCTGTTTGTATACGGACATCCTTATTAACATTATTTGTGACCTTATTGTATGATAATTGCTTGTGAGCTCATTTAATTGCCATGTTCCTTCTATGAGATAAATGCTATATTTGTTTTCTAAGGCATCTAAGAAGAAATAGAACACAGAATTTCAGAAGCTCACACATCAAAATGTAGTATGTAGCAAAACAAATGGAAACCTCACTCAGTCTAAACATGTGCTTGCTATTTTACTGGTGCTGTCAGAGACTGTTGAATTTCAACACACAGCATTCATCATACGGATGTTCACAGTGAATAGCTGGTTTTATGGATGTCATCTGCATATTAGAAGACCAATGAAGTCTTCAAATATGGGATGTTGAATATTAATCTCCTAGTTTAGAATCAGTTTACTTTGTTACAATCACACCTAACGTCATTCATAACAGTTCAGGGAAGAGAATAACAATATTTAATAATTGGTGATAGTGAGTAAATAAGGGTCCACAGTGCATGGGCAGGCTCTGTATAAAAAAGCCAACTACCAAACCCAAACATTGTCTTTCATTGCGTTTCTAACATTTACATGAGCTTTCCTTGAATCTACGCTGGTTTTAGTAAGTTTTGAGTCCATTATGAATAACATCGTCACTATGGATCTATAGATGTCATTCTGCCAAAGTTATGTGTCTTATGCTCTATTGTCTTGGAAATATAAATAAAGGAGAGATGGAAATTTATCTATGCTTCTCTTGTTCTCCAGTCTTTGTTTCATGTTTTATTTTGCACTGGTTTTGTGTTTCTGAGAACCGGGTCATAAAAAATGGCTTAGTGGATAAGAAAGCTCACTATAGAGGAATCTTCAATTTGAAATTCTGAGTACCATATGAATCCCAGGCATGGTCACCTGTGGCTGTAAACCCAGTATTTGGAGAAGGGAGAAGAACTCAGAGGCCTGTAGCATGCTAGAAAGCTGTTTTTTCCAAAATGATTAGTTTCAGATTTAGAGACACCATGCTGAATTTGATGGAGCAGGATGTGACATCATCTTCTGCAAACACAGGCAGAAGAAAGGGCAAGGTATAGGGAAAAAGGAAGGGGAAGATAGGAGAGAGGAAGAAAAAGGGAGAAGAAGAGAAAAGGAAGGATGGAAGAAGAGATGGAGAAAGAGATAGACAGATGAAGAAATGAAAATAATTTAGTGATTGTCTATTAGAGTTGAATTTGTTCACAAAGTCTATGTTGAAATAGAAGATTTAAAGGAGTTGTGGAGAAGAAATGAAGAGTGGATATGATCATATCTGACTGTATACCTGTAGGAAATTCTCAAAGAATAAAAACATAATTTGTAGAAGTGGTTTCTTTAAATTTTCTATGTTAATATGTGTGCTAAAGGAAATTCACATGGACTGTGTGTGTATAGGTTCACAAAAGGCCAGAAGATGGCATGAAATTCCCTTGAACTGTATTTATATATGATTTTTGATCCTTATGTGGGTAGCAGGAACCAAATCTTGTGCCCCACCAGAGTAGTATGTATTCTTAATAGCCAAAACATCTTTTCACACCTCTTAGAAATACTCTTTGACTTGTTTTAACTGATTCCTTTATTTATAATGAAACTACAATTTAAAGATATTTTTCACATAAAAAGGTATGAGATGATAGTGGGCACTGAAATACATTAATCCTAAAGCAGGGTATCAATTAAGTGCATTATCAAGGAAAAGATTGCATTGAGGAAATAAGAAAACACTTTGTTGATTTCTGATTTCTACCAGCTCCCAGAGCTGAGCCAGTTCCATAGCTCTCTGTACTCAAATCCTATGGGGAAGCCAGCTGGACTCTCAGAAGTGCAGATAATCCTGAGGGCTCAGGGGAGACTGTCACTTCTGCTCACAGTCCTGGATCAAGAGGAACCTGCTTAGTTCCCTCTGGATACAGGAAGATAGGAGGAGTCAGGCTCAGGACCCTTCTCCAGTTTCTGCCTGCTCCCACAGTGATCAGGAGGGCTGACACACCTGAGAGCAGAAGACCAAATCTTCTGTTCTGTGTGACCCGCCTGGAGGACTCAGGACACACACCCCAGGAGTAGTCTGGGACATAGCCTTCCAGTTTCTGCCTGCACCCAGAGCTGAACCTGTACCCAGCTGTACATACCCAGTTGCAGATGAAAGAAAACAGGTCTACAGAAGTGCTGACACACAGGCTTACAGGAAGGTCAAGCCACTTAAAAGAGACAGCAAGACAAGCTAACATCAGAGACAACCTAATGGTGAGAGGCAAGCACAGGAACCCAACCAATAGAAACTAAGACTATTTGGCCTCATCAGAGCCCAGTTCTCCCACCAAAGCAAATACTGGATATCCAAACACACCAGAAAAGCAAGATTTGGATTTAAAAATCACATCTCATGATGATGATAGAGGACTTTAAGAAGGACATAAATAAGTCCCTTAAAGAAATAGAGGATAAGACAGGTAAACAGGTAGAAGCCCTTAAAGAAGAAACATAAAAAATCCCTTAAAGAATTAGAGGAAAACACAACCAAACAGGTGAAGGAATTGAACAATACCATCCAAGATCTGAAAATAGAAATAGAAACAATATAGAAATCACAAAGGGAAACAAGGCTGGAGATAGAAAACCTAGGAAAGAGATCAGGAGTCACAGACCCAGGCATCACCAACAAAATACAAGAAATAGAAGAGAGAATCTCAAGGGCAGAAGATATCATAGAAAACATTGATACAACCTTCAAAGATAATGTAAATCACAAAAAGCTCCTAACACAAAACATCCAGGAAATCCAGGAAACAATGAGAAGATAAAACCTAAGGATAACATGTATAGAAGAGAGCGAAGACTTCCAACTTAAAAGGCTAGTAAATATCTTCAACAAAATTATAGAAGAAAACTTCCCTAATCCAAAGAAAGAGATGCCCATAAACATAAAATAGCCTACAGAACTCCAAATAGGCTGGACCAGAAAAAAAATTCCTCCTGTCACATAATAGTCAAAATACTAAATACAAAAAAACAAAGAAAGAATATTAAAAGAAATAAGGGGAAAAGGTCAAGTAACATATAAAGGCAGATCTATCAAAATTAAACCAGACTTCTCACAAAAGACTATGAAAGCCAGAAGATCCTGGGTAGATGTCATACAGATCCTAAGAGAACACAAATGCTGGCCCAGGCTACTGTAACCAGCAAAGCTCTCAAGTAACATAGATGAAAAAACCAAGATATTCCATGACAAAACCAAGTTTACACAAAATCTTTCCACAAATCCAGCTGTACAAAGAATAATAGATTGAAAACTCCAACAAACTACACCCTACAAAAAGCAAGACAGTAATCCTGCAACAAAAAAGGGGGGGGCAAATATAATCCCACCTGAAACAACAAAAATAGCAGGAAACAATTACTATCCCTTAATATATCTTAACATCAGTGGACTTGATTCCCCAATTTAAAAAAAAAAAGAAAAAGACATAGACTAACAGACAGAATTGTTACATAAACAGGAACCAGCATTTTTGCTGCATACCGGAAACACACCTCAGTGATAAAGACAGATACAACCTCAGAGTAAAAAAGGCTGGAAAACATTTCCCAATGAAATGGTCCCAAAACCTAGCTGGAGAAGCAATTTTAATATGAAATAATATTGACTTTCAACCAAAAGTTATCAAAAAATATAAAAAAGATACTTCATATATGGAAAAATCTACCAAAATGAACTCTCAAACCTGAATATCTATGCTCCAAATGCAAGGGCACCATACATTCATAAAAGAAACCTTGGTAAAGCTCAAAGCACACATTGCATTTCACTTCAAACTTACAGAAGTTATGAACCAAGTGTATTTAACAGATATTTATAGAACAATTCATCCTAAAACAAAAGAATACACCTTCTTCTCAGCACCTCATCTTACCTTCTCCAGAACTGACCACATAATTATACTCAAAACAGGTCTCATGCATCCTATCAGAACACCATAAAAAAAGAATCAACAAAACCAGAAGCTGGTTCTTTGAGAAAATTAACATGACAGATAAACCCTTAGCCAGACTTATCAGAGGGCACAGAGAGATTACTCAAATGAACAAAATCAGAAATGAAAAGGGAGACATAACAACAATTTGAGGAAATTCAAAAAATCATATGATCCTACTAGAAAAGCCTATATTCAACAAAACTTGAAAATATGTATGAAATGGACAATTTTCTAGACAAATACCAGGTACCAAAGTTAAATCAGGATCATATACCGATCTAAATAGTCTCATAACTCATAAAGAAATAGAAGCAGTCATTAAAAGTCTCCCAACCAAAAAGAGTCCAGGACCAGATGAGTTTAGTGCGGCATTCTATCAGACCTTCATAGAAGACCTCATACCAATACTGTCCAAACTATCAAATAAAATAGAAACAAGAAGGAACACTATCTAATTCCTAAGAAGCCACAATTATGCCTATACCTAAATCACATAAAGACACAACAAAGAAAGAGAACTTCAGACCAATTTGCCTTAGAATATCAATGAAAAAATACTCAATAGAATTCTTGCAAACTGAATCCAAGAACATATCAAAATAAACATCCATCATGATCAAGTAGGCTTCATCCGAGGGAACCAGGGATGATCCAATATATGGAAATCTATCAATGTAACCTACTATGTAAACAAACTCAAAGAAACAAACCACATGATCATCTCATTAGATACAGAGAAATCATTTGACTAAATTCAACACCCCTTCATGATAAAAGTCTTGGAAAGATCAGAAATGATGGCCCGTACCTAAACATAGTAAAATCAATATACAGCAGCCAGTAGCCAACATCAAACTAAATGGAGAGAAACTTAAAGCAATCCCACTAAAATCAGGGACTGGACGAGACTGGCCACTCTCTGCCTACTTATTCAATATAGTACTGAAGTCCTAGCCAGACCAATCAAACAACAGTAGGAGGTCAAAGGAATACAAATTGGAAAGGAAGACATCAAAATATCACTACTTGCAGATGATATGATAGTATACTTAAGTGACCCCAAAAGTTCCACCAGAGAACTAATAAGCCTTATAAATAACCTCAGCAAAGTGGCTGGGTATAAATTTAACTCAAGCAAATCAGTAGCCTAAATAAACAAGTGAATGATCTGTATAACAAGAACTTGAAGTCTCTGAAGAAAGAAATTGAAGATCTTAGAAGATTGAAAGGCCTCCAATGCTCATGGTTTGGAAGGATTAATATAGTAAATGTGGCCATTTTGTCAAAAGCCATCTACAGGTTCAATTCAGTCCCCATCAAAATTCCAACTCAATTCTTTTCTTTTCTTTTTTTTTTTTTTCAGGAGCTGGGGACCGAATCAATTTTTCATAGAGTTAAAGAGCAATTTGCAAATTTATTTGGAAAAACAAACAAAAAAAACCCAGGATAGCAGAAACTATTCTCAACAATAAAAGAACTTTTGGGGGAATGACCACCCCTGACCTCAAGCAATATTACAGAGCAATAGTGATAAAAAATGTATGATATTGGTTCAGAGACAGGCAGGTAGATCAATGGAATAGGGTTGAAGACCTAGAAATGAACCCACACACCTATGGTCACTTGATCTTTGACAAAGGAACTAAAACCATCCAGTGGAAAAAAGACAGCATTTTCAACAAATGGTGCTGGTTCAACTGGTGATTACCATGTAGAAGAATGCAAATGAATCCATTCTTCTTGCCCTCTATAAAGCTTAAGACCAAATAATGGGATGTCCATTATTTGATGGAAAGTCATTATAGAACAGAATGTATTGGTGATATCTACTGAAGCAATTTTCAATATATTCTGTTCCAAAATGACCAGATAATTGTTTCTGCTAAAATAATTTAAATTCTGATCCTAACTTGTCTATTCAGATAATTTCCTTTAAAAAACAAAACAAAACAGAAATCCACCAACAAGCAACAACAACAACAACAACAACAAAAACAACAAAATATAAGACCAGGGAGCATCCGCTTGGTAACTGAAAAAAAGAAACAGAGCATGCTTTCTCCCTTCACTGATTTCTGCTCTGAAAAATCCTAGATAAGAACCTCATTTTTGTTAAGAGTTTTTAGATTATTTCAAAAGGAAAACTAATGAATCCCCTAATAAAACCCACCTGTGAGTACCTGCTCTTCTCATCTTGAAGCCAAGTCATTTCTTTGGGGGGGTCTTAAATATATTTTTCATTGGATTTTTAAAATTTATTTACATTACATTTCAAATGTTATCTCCTTTCCCAGTTTCCTGTCCACAAACCCCCTCTTCCATCCTGCCTCCCCCTTCTCCTATGAGGGTTTCCCCCACCCATTCACCCACCCCTTCCAGTCTCCCCACCCTAATATTCCCCTACACTGTGGGGTCTACCATTGCAAGACCAAGGGTTTGTCCTCCCATTGGTGCCCAACAAGGCCATTCTCAGCTACATATGCAGCTGGAGCCATGGGTCTGTCCATATACACTCTTTGATTGGTGGTTTAGTCCCTGGGAGTTCTGGTTGGTTGGTATTGTTGTTCTTATGGAGTTGCAAACCCCTTCAGTTCCTTCAATCCTTTCTCTAACTCCTCCAACCAGGACCCTGTTCTCAGTTCCATAATTGACTGTGAGAAGTCCTAGCCAGAGCAATCAGACAACAAAAGGAGGTCAAAAAGATACCACTTGGAAAGGAAATAGTCAAAATATCACTATTTGCAGATGATATGATTGTATACTTAAGTGACCCTAAAAATTCCACCAGAGAACTTCTAAGCCTGATAAACAATTTCAGGCAAGTGGTTGGATATAAAATCAACTCAAACAAATCAGTGGCCTTTCTCTACTTGAAGAATAAACAGGCTGAGAAAGAAATTAGGGAAATAACACCTTCACAATAGTCACAAATAATATAAAATACCTCGGTGTGACTCTAAGCAAGCAAGTGAAAGATCTGTATGATAGCAACTTCAAGTCTCTGAAGAAAGAAATTGAAGATCTCCCGTGTTCATCGATTGGCAGGATCAATATTGTAAAAATAGCCATCTTGCCAAAAACAATCTACAGATTCAGTGCAATCCCCATCAAAATTCCAACTCAATTCTTCATTCAGTTATAAAGAACAATTTGCAAATGCATTTGGAACAACACAAAAACCAGAATAGTGCAAAGTATCCTCAACAATAAAAGAACTTCTTGGGGAATCACCATCCCTGACCTCAAGCTGTCTTACAGAGAAATAGTGATAAAACATGTATGTTATTGGTTCAGAGCCAAGTCATTGCTAAACAGACTTGTACTCTCAGGATCATTTAGAATCCTAATTGTTTTTGTATATGAATCTACAATTAGATATCCTCTATCTCATAGTCAACTAGTTACAATTTTGTCCTACATATAACTGTTGAACACATTTTTGCTTGCCTCAAGGAGAAAAGAAATGGACATAGCTTTATATTTCCACACATTACACAACACCATTTAGGCATGTTAAATATGTCGAAAGTTTGAGTGGTAGCACATATGAGGATGAGTGTGCCCTGTGTTTTACCCTGGTCAGCAAAGGCAAAACTGATCTATGCTATTACTCTGAATACCGTCCTCTTCTGTAGTCATATACATTATGTTTTTGGAGCTGTATATGCATTCTTCACATTAATTACTCTCCAACTATTGGCATATTCTCATTGTAAAAGTAAGCTAAATATCCAATTATCATTTGGGTGGAGGCTTCCTCTGAAAAAATGAACCATAATGTTGCCTTTATCAATTGAGGAGAATGGACAGATGTACATATTATAAGTTGATAAGTAGATAGAAGTCATATCAATAGATCGCTTATGTTGTAATTACAACATTTTCAGGAAATCCTTGTGTAATTTAGAATTTGTTATTGAAATAACATAATTAATAAATAAATGGAGTCATCCAATACCTTCCATCTTGCAGGGGAAACACTGCATTTAAAAACTGTACTACTTAATATATGTATTTACCACATTTTAGACAACAGTTTTAGAAAACCTAAATTGTCTACCAGTTTAAAGCAACTCTTATAGAACATTAAAACATGTAGCCTTTGGAAAGAATTAAATTTTTCTACTATTCTAACTTGTTCTGATGAATTTTACATATGTTACTACCCTTAAACAACCTATTATGATGGTAACACGAAATACAAAGACTTAATCTATATATGATTCCCAAAGCAACACTTGATACGAATAATATCATGCTCCCCTCTAGGATGGGAAAGTGTTCCTAAATAAATTCTATGCATGAAGCAGAAATCTATTGCATATTTCCACATGATACTGCCCTGGCTCCTAATTGTAGTTATGGCCCTGTATGAATCCATGAATGCTGAAGTACTGGAAGGCACCTTCATGAATTATATCGTCTTTCTTTCTTATTGTTGCTTTTATGTGGTAATAAATGATAACAACTTTAGACATTAAACTATGCTTCTAGGTGTTACAGACTGATGTTTGAAATGGAAATGTGCATGTTGTCAATAAGAATTTCCAGATTCCTCAGGGTAAATAATTGTAGGATAATGAAAGGTTGGATTTGGAGATCTTAAAAGTTCTGTTAATCCAAAGAGTTGTTCCCAGTAGGCAGCAAACCATAAGCCATCAGACATACTGGGAAGGAAGCTTCATCTTCAATAACCAGTTGGGTTTTTATATTTGTACTCCCCAAACAAAGAAAGCAATTTTTAGTTCCTAGAAAATTACTTTAGTATGCGTAAAGATGTATTAAAAATGCAATCATCATATTTTCCCAATGAAAGAATGAATTGTTTCTTCAGATAAAGATGTTTCACATGTTAGAACTCAATATATCCTTGGCGAAGAAAATGACACTGTGCTGTTCACTCTTCTTTTCAAACTTTATAATGTTTTGTTGCTACTAGACTTGAACCTGGGGCGTCACATTGCTAGGTAATACTCTCCTGTGAATTCTTTTTTTTTTTTTCTCTCCTGTGAATTCTATCCCCAGCTACTTTTACATTCTTTACAGGAAAGCATTGACATTCAGGTAATCTCATTTTCTAAAAGTATTAAATAACAAAGAATATTTTGAAATAAATTTTACTGGACAACTGGATTTGCCTTGTTTCATTTCTTATTGAGTTTGCATCTCATTTATTCATTTTTATGGATAGTCTATTGTCTATAACTTCTACTATTAATCTACAAAATGTCTAAATTTGGATAGATTAGAAATAAGAGTTCTATTTCCTTCTCATATTATAGATCCGGGAGTATTGTTCTTGTTGTATTAGACTGGCATAAGAGTTCTGCCCACCCCCTGCTATGACTCAAGTCTTTGCCATCAAACCTGCAGTACAATGAGAACTAAGCATAAAGCATATCAGTACAAGAAAGGAAAAGAATATCATTATTATGGCAGGAATTTTAACTTGAAATTAACTTGAAATTAAATTTTAACTTGTTTTCTTGTACTGTCTTTGTTTTAAGAAGGGATAAGGTTATCGTAAGAAAATCAAATCAAAACAAAACAAAAAAAAGAGATCAAGAACAAAGACAATAAGCAGGCTTATTAATTGAACAGGATGTTCCTATGGAATGAAATACAAGGCTTTGAAAAAACTATTTTTGCTCCCTTAGAATCAGAAAAAATGCAAATCCAAACTATATTGAAATTCCTTCTGAAGCCAGCCAAAACAGGAATCATTAAGAGAGTAATGCAAAATGTTGGAAGAATATGAATTAAAGGTTTCTCTTGTGTACTGCAGGGGTTAAGTGTCAACAAGGGTAACCACAGTGGAGGGTTTTCCAAAACTAGAAATGGATCGCTTATATGTCCATTCCTGCAGATTTAGAAAAAGCACTCTAAGTGAAATAATACAGAGATCATTGAAGAGCAATAACGTTGTGGCACTTGACTAAACAATGGAGCCAACCAGGATATTCGACAACATAGGCATGATTAAAGAAAATGGGAGATTGATTAAGATACTCATAGCTAGGTAAACAGTTGATAGATATGTGATATATGACAGATGAATCTATATATCTATATCTACATCTATATCTATACATAGATATAGATGTAGATATTTGTACAGATGTATAGATAATAGATACATACAGACAGACAGACATAGAGACATAGAGAAATGCATTGAGAAATAGATGACAGAGATTAATGATAGGTGATAGATAGACAGATAGATAGATAGATAGATAGATAGATAGACAGATAGATACAGACAGACAGACAGACAGACAGATGGACAGAGAAGCAAATAGACACAATAGAATTGTCTTCAACAACAAAGAAAAGTATTCATGTTGTTTGTAGGAAAATGGATACAATTGGACATAATATTATTAAGGGTATTAAGGGTATTAATATCAGGAAGTCCAAACCGGTCTCGAACTCAGATCCACCTGCCTCTGCCTCTTCAGCACATCCTACTGGCCTGCGCCACCAGAACCACAATGCCAAGCAACCAGAGCTTCCAGGGACTAAGCCACTACCTAAAGACTATACATGGACTGACCCTGGACTCTGACCTCATAGGTAGCAATGAATATCCTAGTAAGAGCACCAGTGGAAGGGGAAACCCTTGGTCCTGCTAAGACTGAACCCCCAGTGAACGTGATTGTTGGGGGGAGGGCGGTAATGGGGGGAGGATGGGGAGGGGAACATCCATATAGAAGGGAAGGGGGAGGGGCTAGGGGGATGTTGGCCGGGAAACCAGGAAAGGTTTACATTCGAAATGTAAATAAGAAATACTCAAGTTAACAAAGATAAAAAAAAAAGAAAAAATATCAGGGAGTCAAATAGTCTGTATTCTCTTAGTAGTTGTGCCTATATTTTACATATATTCACAAATTATGTATTTATGACACAAAAATAAAAATAATGTTTTAGTTAAAGTGCTCTTTCCCATGTTTGGAAGGACACAGTAAGGACTGGCTTTCATCCCTTGAATTGCTGATAGATTTATCCTGTGGTGATGTCTGCTTTTGATATTTTCTTCATGGGAAAAGGTTTGTTAATTCAGTCTAACTTCTTTATTATAGTTTTCTAATGTTGTTTACTTCTAATTACAACACCAAGGACACTGAAATTCCATAAAAATCATAAAATCCTCTTACTTGTCTAAAATGTCTAGTCAAACAAAAAAAATTCATGAATTCTTTATAAATTTATTAAACTGAATGACTCCAATTTTAACATATATTACCTTTAAGGTGTATTACCTATTTGCTTCAAATGCTTGATTCCCGTAGTTATATTCATTGAAAGGTATTTTTCCATCTCTTGGGATTTTTTATAGCAGGGAAATTCTGAGTAAAATAAAGTAAAATAAAGCTTTGTAAATCTCTCAACAAACATATAACTCCATTTCCACCTCCAAATATTTTCACGTGAATGTATAAACATCCATGTAGATTGTGAACCTGCTTATACTATTTGTGTGGTGACTGACAGATGAGTATGGACATTTGTATTTATAAGAATGCTTCAGTTGGTTCTAAGCTCAGATTTCTATAATATATGTCTTAATATCTATAAGGAAGTATACTTCCCCTATGTGTTCTTGTTCCTGTTGGAGAGCCATGGCTGGGGCATGCTTGACTGAGGACAGAGGGGTCACCTGTGTTCTAGAGTGAGAATTGTCACCCTTGGAGACAGCAGTGTCAGAATGGAGAGTGGTCCTTCCCGAGTGATTATGGTGTGCCTCTTTGTCTCCTCACACTTGCAGCCCTCACTGTTCTGTGCTTTATATAACCTGAGGCTGCCAAGACTATTTGAAGTATTTTTGCTTCAGGTCCCTTGCAGCAGTTGATGAAAAATTCATTTCAGGCTCTTGCAAAACCAAATTCCAGCAAAGATTTTTCTACCCAAGAGGTGGCAGTTGTCCCAGTGTGCACCAACCACAGAGTGCGTTCTCTGTACAGAGAGTGAGCACTTCCAAGCAGATCGAAGCTAACTTTCAGTAGACTGAAGCTTTCTGACTGGAATGCATGGGTTTGTCTTCATGTAAGTAATTCTTTATCACCCACTGACTTCTATTTTTATACTGCATAAGGACATTAATAATTTTAAAAACATTTTAAAACTTAATTTATCTTTTTGACCTTAGTAAAGTAGTTTAGTTTTGGTGAGATTCTCTTTATTTTCATTTCCTGAAAAATGGTAATAAAAGTGCCAAGACAATGGAACACAAGTCATTGGGAAGATGCGAAAATAATATCTTCAAAACCTTATAAAAGGAGAGAAAGATGCTGGTGTGGAAAGCCACTTAGTTTTGGTATTCTTGTTATTAGCATTTGTCCAGGAAAGACTTAAAAAATAAAGAAAACACAAAACACTTATCTTATAACTTTATATATTTCAACACCTACTTCCCATTTTCTTTATAGAAACCTCAGACAACCAGCAGATTCCATATTTTAATTGTTTATACAATTGTGGATTTAATTAACTATCGCTCTTAGCAAAAGTTGGACTATAAGTCACATTCAAATACACTACACTCTTAACACTTGTAAATTATGTTATTTTTCAAACCATTTGGGCATAAATATATCTTGCATATATATTATATATTATATATAAATATCATACCAAAGTTTAGCTTTATATCCAATCTTTCACACAAATATTATGATTGTGACACTAGAGAAAAACAAACACAAATAAACATGCATATAAATATATGCATACATTTACATATGTATGCATATACTTAGACAAGCATTACATATGTACATTTGCAAAACATGTATATGAAAAGCAATGTTTTGCATCTGATGTATATTATAGATATATAGAAATAGGATGCAGAATCTCAATGTTTATAGATGAGCTGATGATCAAATAATGCATCCCACATAGCACAGAATTTTTTAAACATAACCACTAAATCTAGTACAATGAAAAAGACCATGGTATGGTAATATACTAAGTTATAGAAGACTATTCCATGCATAATCGAATTAATTAAATATATATTTATGAAGGAGAAATGATTTTATCTCTTTATATTTTATCTGCATCATTTGATATTTATGACCAAGTTCTTATCATACTAAAACAAAAGTCTGTCTAAAATAAAGAATGTTTAGGTTCGAGGTATTTAAATTTTTTTAAATATTAAAGGAAGAATATAAAGATTCTTCAGAGACTATTCCATGGTATCACTAAATAAAGAAACTGTGGTTTGATAGATAGAAATGAGTTTCAAGGGGTTGGGGATTTAGCTCAGTGGTAGAGAGCTTGCTTAGCAAGCGCAAGGCCCTGGGTTTGGTCCCCAGCTCCGAAAAATAGAAAAGAAAAAAAAAAAAGAAATGAGTATCAAATAAGTATACCTAATTCTGACTCAAAAACAACCCTCTAGAGGAAACAGAGTTGGTGTTGTCTTTCTGTTATAATAGCTATAATTTCCTTACTTCTGTGGCTCTTCATTATGAATTAAAACAGTGCTATTCATCCAAGAAAAAAGTATATAAAGTTCCAGAATCCATAAGAGTTCTCTAAAGAAGTAAAAGTCTCCCATGAACTTTTTAACAATGACCCCATCCCCAAAATTTTATTCAGAAGACATAAATTTAAATGTTTTATGCACTGACATTGATATTGATGTTCAGTACTACCTATCTCTAGCATACATATCAGAGAACATAATTTTTCTTTTGCTTATTTGTCTCTTTTTGGTTTTCTACTTTAATTAAATGTAACAAAGTTTTAAAGTGGTTCCTTATTTCCTAGTTCAAGGTCATATCAGATGTTTGGGTGTGATCTCACCTTGCTTTGTACTTCAAATTCCACAGAACCTAAATGGCTTATACAATGTATATGAAATTTTTTGCATTACTAGTTGGTAGAAAACATATAAGAAATTTTAAGTTTTGGATCCAATGTCTACTAAGTATTGTGTGACTTATGAACATCAAACATCCCTGAACTCTGATATTATGTAGTGAAATAATTTATAAGGTATTTTATACAAAAATCTGCATAGTTAATGTCAAACACAATCTGTAAGAAGATGTGTGTGTGTGTAAGTATATAAGTATGTATGTATTAGAAAAACAGGTTTCTTCACTCATCTAATTTTTTTACAGAATGAAATCTAAATACACGATGACTTCATACAGTAACTTTAACCAACTGATTTGTGAGAACTTTTCTACCTTCAGGAACTCACTCATTGTATTCATGTTCATAGCGTCTTTTGTTTTGTAGTATACACTGATGACCTCCACGAAAAAGATGATTTTGTGAAAAAATCTGCCAGTATATAGTTTGCCTTGTTTTTCCTTCTCTGTTTGCATCCAACTTGGAGGGAGTAGACTTTACCCAGACATATACTACATTTTAAAGTTATGACATAATGATATAATATATTATTGTATATATAATTATAATTAGGTATTATATACAATAATTATATAATTATATATATATATATATAATTATATATTGTATGTATAATTATAATTAGATTTATTCTAATCTTACTTGCATATCAACGCATTTATTGTTTGTTAACTTTTATTCTCAGCTTGTCTTATCAAGAATTATTTATGAGGCATCTAGCAAAGTATTAATAAAAGTATTTCTAAAACATTAGATTAGCCAGATTAGTGCTTAGATATTGTATTTCCTAAAAAGGCAAACTAACTATGTAGAGTTGAAAATAGGATTTATGGTTAGAGAGATACTGCAGTGGATAAGTGTTTGTTGTTTAAGTATGACAACTTGAGTTTGAGTTGCACTACCCACATAGAAAGTCAAGTATGGCTACATGTACACCTGTCAACTCAGCACTGATGGGAGGGGACACAAAGAAAGGAAGATCACCAGCCTTTCTTCCAAAATCATAGTGAGTTCTAGGTTCAGTGAGAGACACTGCCTCAGGAATTTGGAAGAAAGTGGTAGAGGAGGATATTTGACATCTTCCTATGTTCTCTGCTTGAGCATGCATAAAAGTGCACAACCAAACACACATAAACACATACATGGGTGCTCCCTCATCATCAATCATTATCATCATCAAATTTACTTATAAATCTTTAAGCTCCAGTGATAATTTTTAAAAATCCCAAGTAAGAGTACAGTGAATAAGTTCCACAAAGATTAACAACCTATATTCAAATCCTAAACTCCATAAAAAGGTGAGATCCTGTTCCACAAAGTCACATGCATACACCAGCAACAATCATTAATTAAAATAAAATCCCTTGCTATCACTCATAATTTTATGACTCACTCTCCTCTTCCAAATACTACAGCACTCACTAGAATCTTATGAGGCAAAGCATTATTACAGAGCACATTGGCAAATCACCATAGAAACTCTGAAAAGAGAAAGAGCCTAAAATATTTGAGAAAAAACTTTCCATCACACATTCACAAGGGAAACTTGGACAGCTAGATACATAATTCTCAATTATCCATGATGTCGGACCATATTTCCTATTTAATTTCAGTTTTATATAGATAAAAACAAGAGAATTTAGTTGAACTCAAAAAATAAAATACAGTCAAATATTTCGTGATCATTTTACTTTATAATTAAATAAAATACTAGAAAAATGACAGGAAAATATTAATGATTGAAAATAACTAGACAGTAAATGGAGAGCATTGCATTACGAAATTTTTAGAACCATTACTGCAAATTTCTCACTTTTATTATATACATAGCAAAAATTCGCATTTATCCACCCCATTGTAAACTTTGTTTTCAGGATTGATGAGGAAACAACATATTCATATTTTAATAATATTCTGTAGTGAAAATCCCCTGCCTTAGGAAAGGAGATTGGATCTCCTTTACTTCATTGTTCACGTTCAATTTTCCAGCCAGGTAACAGTGTAGTGTGAGCCACTCAAATATATAGCACTACAATTTGCTGTTAAATAATACATAACATTCCTTCGGTTGCATAAAATATCATATTTTAAGTAAGACTGAAATTTATATTTTTCTTAGAGACATTTCATTAATGTATTTTTTCTCCATCTTTATTAAATTGGGTATTTCAATTGTTATTCCCTTTCCTGGTTTCCAGGCCAACTTCCCCATAACCGCTCCCCCTCCCCTTCTATATATGTGTTCCCCTCCCCATCCTCCCCCCATTACTGCCCTCCCCCCAACAATCCCGTTAGTGTATTTTTAAAATAGAAGTAAATGGTAATTTATTAATAAAAGGAATATAGAGAAAAAGTCACCAGCAATACCTAGAAGAATTCAAAACATTGGAAGGAGCTGTGTAATGTCAAATTGAAATTCATACATTTAAAAATGTTTTCAGGAAAATATCAGATTTCTATAATATCTATTCAGATATTTATGAAGTGTTTGCCATGGCCAACTGCAGTGCTCGAACTTTTATAAACATTACAATTTCTCCCAACTTACTTAAATTTGATTATACTTTGCATAGTAAAGAAGATTCTAATCTCATTATATTTCTTCATGTTTTTAATTGAGGAATTGTGATCCACAGAGTTAATTGACTTAACTATAATAACATTTTATTGTTTATTTCATAAGTCACAGACATAACCTTACTACAAGAACAAAGCAGTCGGTACTGGAAAGAGAACTCAAATTATTTTGTGATACTCTTGATTGAATTGAAGATCTCTTGTATTATAAGAAAATGTGCTATGACCTTTGCTTCATCTCTAGTTCTAATGATATTTAACTGTTAATATTATAGTGTACATATAATCTATCATATTCTACAGAATAAGAGAGTCATATTTTAAAAACCATTTGGCAAAGTATAATAATAACTCATATGATATATTATATGTTTGAATGTATATGTACCTATATGTGGTTGACATTGAGGCTACATGGAAATGTGAAGATATTAAGACAAGAAGGACTTTGGTCACAAAGTCCAGGAAATATGTCCCTTCAACTATCCTTTAGAAATTCTAGCTCAGACCTATCCCAAGAGACTTAGATCTACTTGGAATTGGTTCTTGAGTATGGTGAGAGAGAAGGGGCAAGACTTTTCTTCTACACATACATATCCAGTCCCCCGACATTTGTGAAAATCTGTATCCACATTTCAGTTTACAATGGAGAAAAAGAAAATCTTTCCTCCCGGAAACCAGAAATCTAAGAGGGGTGCCATCTCTCCACTGCTATTGAAAAGTATAGGAAACTCTAGGCAAAAGTGTGAGGTGAGAGATAACATTTAAAAACAATGAGATAAAGCCATTTGTTGTTGACAGTTAATTCCCTAATATATCCCAAAATCTTCATATGAACAATGTCAGAACTAGTGATGGCTCTTAGCAAAGATCCAAAGAAAAAGAAATATGTGCAAAAATTACTTGAACTCTGTTTACAAACTAGAAACCAAAAAAAGGCCACAAAAATAAAGCATCTAAATGAATTTAATGCTTTATTTTGTCTTTCAGATTATTTACTGCACCATGCATGCAAACAAAGGTGAACTTACTTAGGACATGTCATGGCTCACCTAAGCTCAAAACTTAAACCTGGTTGTTGATGAGCTACAGCTTCTGTGGATGTTTAGCCAAAGAATTATTTAAAAATATTTTTGTATGTGAAGAAGATCAACAGAGAATATTCACATTCTGTTTCCCCAATGATATTCAGTCAATTGTATACCTTTAGTTTTAAAGACCACAATTCAAAAAGGAAACATGATTTTGAAACAATATTCCATGGTCTTCACTTATATAGGGAAGATTACATCGAGGGATTCCAGCTCCCTAATACAATGCTTTGTACAAAATTATGTCTATTAGTATATTCTATTTCTCTCCACAGACAATTGACATTGCAGAATCACAACATGCAGAATGTCAAGTTTGTTTTACCTTCTTGTTTTCATTCCTGTTTTGTTTGGTTTGTTTGTTTCCTTTGAGAATATTTCAGTCAAACTGGAACACATCACTATAGTGATATTTTTTCTCTATACACACTCACGGGAGTGCGCGTGCGCGCGCACACACACACACACACACACACACACACACACACACACACACAAACGTACACACAGCACAATGAATATGTATCTGTACTCAGAAACAAAGTGGTTTGCCATAGAGAAAAATACATGACCTGAAAATGTGTCATCTAACTTTATGCGCACACCTGCAGATATATTTATACACACAAATGAAAATATAAATTTAAAAATAAAAATATAAGGGTGCTCTCCCATCCACCCACCCTCATAGAAAGAGGGGGAGTGGGGTGGTATAGGGGCTTTCTGGAGGGGAAACTGGGGAAGGGGATAACATTTGAAATGTAAATAAAGAAAATATCCAATAAAAGAGAAGGAAAAAAACCAACAAAGTATAACAAAATAAGTCCTAAAGCTATTCTGCCATACTCCGATCAATGCCGCATTCAGCCATCATCAGAGAAATTTCCACCTGAAGATGGGAGCAAACACAGAGGACCACAGCCAGACATTATGCACACAGAGAAAGTCCTTTCAAGACACGACTCTAAATGAGATTCTTCCATCAAATCCCTCACCTCATAGCTCAGAGAACCCTGCAGATAGAATGTAGGAGACAGAGGACACCGGGAGAACAAGGCCCACTAAATCAATTGAGCAAAGTTCGTATGAGCACAGAGACTGAAGCAGCCAGCACAGAACCTGCAAGGTCTGCACTGGATCCTCTGTGTAGACGTTACAGCTTTTAGCTTAGTATTTTTATGGGACTCCTGAATGTGTGAGCAAGTGAGTCAAGTGAGTCTCTGTTTCTTTTGCCTTTCGTTGGGGCTCTCTTCCTTCTTTAGATTGCCTTATCCAACTTCAATGTGAATGTTTTATTTTATTGTATTTTATTTTGTTTAAAAATGGCAAAAAAAGAGAAGCCCTTGAAAAAAATTAATAAAATAAAAATATAAATCATTAGAAAATTAAGAAACTATAAATTAGTTATCTGATACATATAAAAATCATGTAAGTGCCCTAGGGATATTTATAATAACCAGAAATATTTAACATAATAAACAGATGCAAGATATATTAATAGTGTTGATTGCAAATCTATATCTCAATAAAAAATACGAAATATATCTTGAATTAATCTGGGAACACTGTTTCTTTATAATCATTCACCATTAGTGCTTCTTAACAAAATATTACAGATGTAGTCAACTCATATTTCTTTTAGCAAGTAAGAGAAAGGAATTTATTGTATTATTATATATTATATAATATGTTTTTATATTTAAAGATGTTTGTTTTGCCACACTCTGTTTGATGTAGTCTTTAGATAATTTTGAAAAGAATTGAATAATGAAAGAAAAAAGGGAAGAATGTCAATATCTAATCATTTTAATGTTTTCCTGTACCCATCTATATATTTTATATGGACTTGCCAAGATAACAACAAACATAAATTAAATTTATACTGAACCATGAAGAATGTGTTAGTAGCCATCAAAGATCATTTTGAATCAGCACAAGGTTGGTCATGTTCAACAGATTCATGTCCTGTAGATATCCTATTAATATTTGTTGTATTTTTGTCCACTAATAGCTTAGGAAAGAATATTACATGGGTGGTATTCTATTAAGATTACTTCTTGGGATTCAGAGATTGTCATTAGGTCTTCTGCCATACCAGAGAGAACACATCCAAAGCACTTTTTAAAGTTTAAACAAGAGGATATATTTCTTTGAAATATAACATATAATTTTAAAAATTGTACTTATAAAACTAAAATTTCTATGTAAAATTGTATATCTTGTGATTTAGTGTGTTCTCCTGCTTCTTCCAATTGGATGAAAGACATAAATGTCATTTCAATGTCATTTCTTGTTATCCTAATAGGGTTCACCCACTGACTTCCTCTGTAGACAAGAAACAATGGATGTTTCAGTCAGTTTCATACATTTCAAATTTTTCACCACATTTTTCTGCCCTAGGGAACTGAAATGTATAGTTTAGTTAAAAAAAAAAAGGAAAAGTTTTTCTTACTGTATCCTGCAAATAGAACACAAAAGCTGATTTCTGCACATTGTACAGACATCTCAAAATCTTAGTGTGACTCAGATCCAAAAGAGAAATAATAACAATAATATAATAATAATAATAATAATAACAACAACAACAACAACAACAACAACAAAAATAACATGGACCTATGATTCTCTGGACCGAACCAAACAAGACTCTACATTCACAATGCACTCTGATCCCTCAATGTGTGATATTTTCTCTCATATGTTTTACATCTGTGCACTGATGTTTCTGTGAGAGGACATGAGTAGACTGCAAACTGCTTTCACAAGGACAATGAGACCTGATTGCTGAATATTACTAGACATATAAATATTAGTCACTTTATCACATGGAAAACTAACGTTTGGGAGGTTTTTAACTAGAGCAGATGACTAATAGCATTAATTTAGAGAAAATATTTAATAGTCATTCAGAGATAGTGGTTTCTCAGCTGTTGAATAAATTAAGATATTCAATCAATAGAGAGCAGAGTATTTCTAGGTATTTAATTTACTTAACCTCTAAGAAGGGTTGTGGCTACTAGCTGAAGATGTTTCCTGTCTTTCTCCCAGTGCAAACACTAAATTTTTGCTTACTGATGCTTTGTGTAGTTTATTAAATATTCCCTTGGGAAGGCATATAAATGAAAGACAGTGTAATATTGAGTAAAGTTAAATCCACTCTATCAGACTGTAATTTTATTAAATTCAATTGCTTTCGAGTTTGATGAGAACATTTCAAAATGTCAATAAGCAATTCACTCAATCATTGAAAAAATATTAACTATTTGCAAAGAAAACATTTTCTGGCAGTGAGGAGATGGCTGGCACAGTTAGTAAAGTGCCTAACACACAAGATGGCATGAGGACACATGTCTGTTATGCCAAGTTGAGTGTCAGGTGTGAACAAGACAGGTCTCTAGAGTTACTTGAGCATCCATTCTAACAATACGGTGAACTCCTGGTTCAGTGAGAGAGCGTGCCTTGAGAAATATGGAGGTGATTAATATGGGAGGCCATTCATAGTCAGCTGCTGCTCTTTCCATACATATGCATGTGCACATAAACACACATAATACACTATACATAGGAGAGAGAGAGAGAGAGGTTGATTGAATATGTTTTATATACCTAAAAATTTACATAGAAACAAAAAGTCTACTATGTAGTAGACTACTATCTTAACTTAGTAGTTAGCTTGTGAATGATATTTGTGCGTTATAAAAGAAAATAGGTCTCATCTTAATAACAGTCTGTCTTTTATGTGTGTGCATGCACAGTCAGGTACAGGAGACTTCAACCATTTTAGCTGGCTTTTCAGACTCACTGGATGATCACTTAGGACACTTAATTAGTATGGTGATAAATAAGGTTTAACAACTTATGTCTGTGCATTTCGAGCTTTCATTATGCAAGCCTGCACACAGGTATATCTGGCAAGCACCATTTCTTATATTCTGCTTAGCAATGAATGCATTATCATTTAATGTTAAACTGTCTGCACAGACTTAAATTATAAATTCAACATCTCAGTGTTTATTATCTTGAAAGATTGATGTGAAATTATGTGCCTTCAGTAGATACTAGCCCTGATGCCAGAAACACTATTTCTTAGAAGAACAGGGTAAGTCTTCCTTTTCCTACATACATCCCCACACTCTTTTGAGATAGTCTCTGACCTTTGGTGGGAGAGCCTAATGTGCATGGCCCCTCTAAGGTTGAGCTAGCAACCAGCAGTAACAATACAAAAGGAGAACATGTGACAGCTGATGGGCTGTCCCTCTACCAGCGTGATACTCATTTAGACAACAATACACTGAATCTAGTTAGAACTTCTCATACGTGCATGGATATGAGGTCATCCACTGGTAATAATTTCCAGTCTCCTTAGAAAAGTGACTCTCCACTGAGAAGAAGCCATAAAATGTTAAGAGTTCCTCAAATGGAGGAAGTGGTATCCTTTTTCCATGTGGAATTTATAACAGGGCTTAGTCTTGTGCAAGTCTTACACAGCTGCTATCAGCTCATGGGTATAGCAGCAATGGTGTTCCCAGGAGATAGCATTTCAATATTCCTCTCATCCTCCTTTTCCTACATACATCCCAACACTCTTTTGAGATAGTCTCTGACCTTTGGTGGGAGAGCCTAATGGGCATGGCCGCTCTAAAGTTGAGCAGTTACCATTGCTTACTCTCAGTATTTTGAAAAGTCACTGTCCTCTTTATTAATCACTACCCACTTCAATAGACAGCTTCTCTGAGCAAGGTTGAGAGCAGCCCAATGGACCATTGCATATTATAAAGTTGGCTGAAAGATAAGAATAACTGAATACTAAGGGTGAAGAAACACTAAGCAGAGCCTAAGGGAATAGCAGTGAATTCTCTCCTCTGAAAATTGATTCACCGGTCAACTATTTCAAAGAACATTGACTGAGTTTTGATTTGAAGGATAAATATCATACAAATCACATTACAGGGGAGATGTCCGTGATGACAGAAATATTATTTTATGGAAGACCAGAAGAATTGAAACCATACTGGTGTAGTAACCAGCAGTAACCATACAAAAGGAGAACTTGTAACAGCTCATGCAGTAGCAAGCCCTCTCCTGGAGTGACACTCATTTGCACAATCATCTATCGCACCCGAAAAAATAAAGCAAATTTTGGAAGTCAAGCTAAATCACTTTTTCCAAACGTGAGCTTCCCTAGGCCTTGCAGTTTTACCCCCTGCCTCTTGGCCGTATTAAAAGTGCATTTCATTTGTCCCAGATGAACTCATCTCATTTTCCCCCGATTTCTCTGAAGTACTTTCCGTCATTCCACTTCAGAGCCCTCTGTGCACTCATTTGCTGCTGGCATCAGATTCACCTTCAATCCTGAGTGACAGATTTTCCAAAGAACCCAATTAGAACCCAGCTAATGAGCCCTCCATGGGCTCCCTGAATAGCCAGATGACTGTTTATTTTCATCTCTTGAATTAAGAAAAAGACAGTAAGTCATGGAAGCCGTAGGAATAAAGACCCACTAATTGAATCACGAAAACACCTGTGTTCCTCATCCTATATTTATTTACACACTTTAATCCAGTGCTGTTTAATAGGTGCAAAGTACCTTAAACATCCTAATTATGTGTTAAAGAAAAAAAGACTATGAATAAAAAGTAAAAATTAAGAGGAGAGAGAAAACAAAATAAAATACAGGAACGAAGGAATAGTAACCCTTTCTACACTGATATGCTTGCATGTGAAGATTACGTTAAGATAACCTTTTAAAATTTGTATTTATAATGGTTCTATAGTACAAAGTTCTTAGTGTATATTTGAAAAAGTTTAAACATCTCTATGAAAGTGATATTCAACAAGTCGAAACCTCCAACTTTGGATTGAAGAGGTGTAAAGAATATTTCTTTCTGTCTCTTTGTATTTTCCTCTCCCCCTGTCTCTGTCTCCTGTGCCTCTTGTGTGTCCTGTGTCTCCTGTGTGTCCTGTGTGTCCTGTGTGTTCTGTGTGTTCTGTGTGTCCTATGTCTCTATCTCTCTGTCTCTCTCTGTCTTCCCCCCCCTCTGTGTGTGTGTGTGTGTGTGTGTGTGTGTGTGTGTGTGTGTGTGTGTCTGTGTGTGTGTGTGACGTATTTTAGAACTTTATGTTTGGTAGTTGCCAAGAAATAGTTGTTAGTGGCTACATTTGATGTTAGAAAAGTGACTTTCCCTGACAGGCCACTGGGACTCTGGGTGACAATTGCTTTATTTTAATTATTTCTAAATGTGCAGTGGCTGCAGGAATCTAACAATTTGCATATTTAATGATCATGATTTCTGTATAACCTTCTGCCTTTTAGCATTATCATAAACACCGACAGGATCTGTCTTCTTTTCATATGAGATCTTGCATTATGATGAGGGAGTAATCTAGTATGAGTGTGTGACTACTGAAATACTAATAACAGTAGCACAATGGACCATGAGAGCAATGAGAATTGACCTCTGTGTCCAGAGGAGCTAAGGAGAATATCAACATTTGACAGTCTGATGTAAACTTATTAGACATAAGCTTTCTAACTTTCCCTGTAAGATAATTCACATTGTACTTATTGAAACCATAGACAGTAATGAGAGCACACTGCTACTTTCTTGTTTCCTGAGGTCCCACTGAATCAGTAGTTAGAAGCTTTCTAACTTTATCAGGTTTTGAGAATTTATATAGCTTTGCCATCAAGACTTTCAGCTTCTAAACATCCACCATTCCAGAAACTGCTATTGTTATCAGGTCAGGCTCTTTGGTTTTATTCCAACAAATAAGTTGCTGAATAATAAGATATTTTTTAATGTTCCTTAGCTTCTTCCTGTGTGTATATCAATGCTTTCAAGATCATTGTGTAGGCAGGGGTTGTAATAGGTATGCATATGTTTTTGAATATTTTTTGCATTATTATTTTTGATAACTCTATATATGAATAATATATTTATATCATATATATACATATATATATATATATAGAGAGAGAGAGAGAGAGAGCGAGAGAGAGAAATGGTGGATTATCCCTCTCTTAGCAGACATTAATTGCCTATAGTTCTTCATCTATAGGTGAGGCATTGTGATAGTCCCCAATCAGATGGGCATGTCAATTGGTATTGTCATTGTTTAGGCAACCATGTTGTTGAGATCTCGTGTATGCAGCTTCCTTGCCATATGTAGAAGACACAATGTATCATGCTCTACTGGTGCTCACAAGTTTCCCATTCTTTTCAGCAATGTTATTTTACAGAGCATAAAGAAGAAGCTCTTTTTATGATCCATCATGGCAGATAAGGCATCCTGGTGGTACAGGTGTGGGTTGGGGATATTGAGAGCTGGCTGCTATTGTACCTGTATCAGAAGGCAGATATGTAGAGGAAAATTCTTTAACCAGCTTAATTTGCTTTTTTTTTCTGTATCTCCTTTTAATTTATACTGGGATACTACATTAGGGATGAACCTTTTCCCTTTAGTTAAATTGTCATGCAGTCCAACACTCAGTTGTCAATGCCTCCAATCTTACTGATTCATAATCAGTAATAAAAAATAAAAATAATAATTGATCCTGGGTCAAACAAAGACTCATGCTGAGCTCAAATGGCACAGGTTCCTCATGCTGCTGTACATATAAACCAATTCAGGAACTTAAAATTTTATGTAAACGGCTTACTCTGCAAGTAGTAAAAATTATTCATTTTAATTATTTCTTGAAGAAGCAGTGAGCAATAAACTGGAGAAAAGTCCCAGAGTGTTTCTTCCTATGGTAAAATCCTGTGGAGATAAAATGTCTCAGACAAATAAATGGAGACTTTTGTGCTCTGCACAATATGGCCAACTTTATCAAAAGCTTTTTACCTCATAGATAATATATCACTCTTCTCTTTGAAGGCTTTTCCTTCTGGGTAATTCTAGTCTTCAAAATTCAGCATCCTGAATTTCTCTTTCCTTTTACACCAAACATCAAGCACATTTCAACCATCTATTCTTTTGGGGCATAAGGAAGATATCAAAAGAAACAAGAAGTCTGTGTTGGGATGTTTTATGATGATTCCCAGGAGAATAGGACCTCCATCACAGTCCAGCCCTTCAGGCACTGAGGAACCTGGATCACCTTAAATTAATTAAATTAATTATCTATTTAGAAGGGAATTTTTTAACCTCTCTCTTTTCTTTCATGTTCTGCTTTCCATTTTATTAAAACTGAGACAATTTAATTCTGAAATTGCCTTGTCTTTCCAGTTTTAGATTCCAGAACAATCTCAACTTAAATATATCGGGGACAGAACTACACACTCTCCCATCCCTGCTGCAGATGGCTATTGATAGAAAGAAGTCAATGCAATCACCTACTGTGGAAGCACCGTGTGAGAAGCATCTTGTTCCCTTTCTGGTACTCCTGGAAGTCAATTCAATGATGCAAGCACAGTAAAGAGCAGAGAGGCTCAAACTTTCATCTCCATGCTCCTATGTCTGAATTTTTCATTGTGCTTTATTCTAAGATTAATGTGACAACCATTCCATTGTATACTATCTGATTAAAGTTGATAATAGCTTACGTTATCAGAGTCACATTTCCTTTATGTATAAGTGAGGACCTAGAATATTTATTTACTATGCAGACTTCACTATCTAAGTCTCTGTCCCTCGGTAAATGTCCTATCATTAGTTTGGTTGGTTGGTTGGTTGGTTGGTTGGTTTGGTTTTAAACTATAACCATGTCTATCCCCTCAGATTGCTCTGATAATTGAAGGAAATGATGGATGTGCCACCAGGAATCAGTGCTCAGCAGGAAAACATGGGCTCTTCATTGTGGCATGAATGTCTACAAATCCACATGACCATAGTTCCTACTCTTCCCGTAGGCTTGTAGTGCTCAGCTTTCTTCCACAGCCAGACATCTGACTCTGGAAACCTGCTCAATAAATAGTCAGCTCCAGGTAATAGATTCCATGCCAGGAATAAACAGTTTTCCTCAAAGCCACATGCTGCTGTGAACAGAACAATCTAACCTATATTGTAGCCTCTAGGTATATTGTGAGGACCTAAGGCCAGAAACTCATCAGTTCTGAAAAAATAAATGCTGGAAAAAGAAAAAAATGGGAAATCTTCCATATTCTCTTAAATCAAGTGTAAAAGTATATTGACAATTTCTGGCCTCTTGCTCCAAAACGTAACTGAGCAAAAAAACTACCCTGCTCCAACTTAGATCTGTGAACAATCCCCATTAACTTCCCCTGGCAGTGCCCACATCTGTTAGCTTGTTAGAGACAAAGTTGAATGCTACTTGGAATCAATGTTGGGTAAATTTTTGGATACAACCTGCAATTCTCCTGGATGAGTTACTCATTTGTCTTTGCCAGTCTTTACTAATTTTGGCTCAGTGAACAAGGATATAGTATCTAAGCTGACAGCCAGGGAATTCCCAGGAATATTATTCTAGTGTCCCAGCTGCTTGTCTGAAGACTTGGCAAGGAGAAGATGACTGGCTGTAGGCCCATCTCACAGGGCCCAGCTGTGCTGGGTGTACAGATAGACCACAGATGGGGAGAGTCATGCTGGGAGAACTTAGATTCAAGGACCTCACTGGTGAGAAGTCAGAAGGTTAGGGAAACTGTCCTACCAGCACATTTATAGTATAATGGTGACCATTTGATTCTACAATTCTGTGCATAATTAACACAAAAAATAGGAAAGGTGTAGCTATTGCAGATTCCAAAATGCTACATCTCCAAATGTCAAGAAAAGTTGAGAAAGGGATGATTGGTTGAAAATTTTAGATTCTTGTCTTTGCTTCTTCTCTTACTCCTTCCCCATTTTATACTTCTGTACTGTGTTCTCATTCTCTGCCACTAAGGGATAGATATTCTCATCATGTTTATGTAGAATAATTAGACAAACTCAGCATGATAGTGCTATTCTTCCAATCAGGGTCTTATGGTAATCAGAGAATGCACTGTAGACAAATAGGTCAAGAACAAAACAAGAACTATACACTGATAGATAAGAGTGCTTTAATCTATTATTTTCTTCTTCCAAAACAATCAGAGTTAAAAAATATTAAAATTAAATAAAATTGTTGTTTGTAGGACAGATGTGTTTGGAGTACAAACTTTGACATAAAACTGACCACTATCAGTGTTCATTTCATCAATCATGAAGTTGAAATAATAAAGAGTATCTCATGACTGTTTCAGATGTTAATTAAATTGCACATTGCCTACTATAGCTGTAGTGATTGAGCCTCTAAAGATGCATGTTTTGACATCATTTCATCATGTTATGCTATTTAGATACAGTATCTTCAAAAGGTAGAGCCATATTACCTGATTTCATTGTCCTTGTCACGAAGCTTCTTCCATTTAAATTCCTTTCTTCTAGGCAATGGGAGGTTAGATGTCTTTAGACCAGAAGAAATCACACCAGTATATGGCTGTGCAAAAGAGAAAAAGACCAAGTAACATATAAAGCAGACCTATTGGAATTATACCTGAATTCTCATCTGAGATTCTAAAAGCTAGTAGTGCCTAGGCAGTGGTCTAACAGACACAAAGAGACCACAGATGTCAACCCACATTAAAATAGTAAGGAAAACTTTCGAACACCATAAATAGAGAAACCAAGATATTCCTTGCCAAAATAGGTTTAAACAATATCTTTCCACTAGCCCATCCCTACAAAGAATACCAGAAGAAAAACTCCACCCCAATAAAGCTAACTGCATTCACAAAAATACAAGAAACAAATAATTTCACAATTTCACGCCATTAAAACCAAGAGAAGAGAAACACATACATAAACACATAACCACCAAAACCATCAAAATAAGAGGAAGTAACAATCATTGGTCATTAATATCTCTCAATATCAATAGACTCAAATCCCCGGTAAAAAAGGGAATAGGTTAACAGAATGAATGCATAAACAATACATCATTCTGCTGTATTCAAGAAACACACCGCTGCAGCAAAGATAGTTATTGTCTCAGTATAAAAAAAAACTGGAAAAGATTTTCTAAGCAAACAGACTATAGAAGCAAGCTGGAGTAAACATTCTAATATCTAATAAAAACAGATTTTCAACCAATTTTCCTTTAAAATATTGATGCAAAAATAGTCAATAAAGTACTTCCAAACTGAACCTAAGATCACATCAAAGACACCACCTGCCATGATCAAGTAAGCTTCATTGCAGGGATGCAGGATTGGTTAAATATTTGAAACTCCATCAACAGAATCCACCATATAAACAAACTGAAAGAAAAAATTACATAATCATCTCACTAGATGCCATAAAAGCATTTTCCAAATTCCATCACCCCTTATGATAAAAGTCTTTGAGAAAGCAGGCACACAATGTGTATATCTAAGCACAATAAAGGCAATGCACTGCCAACCAATAGCTAACATCAAATAGAAAGAAGCTTAAAGCATTTTCACTAAAATGAAGATCAAGACAGCTGTCTACTCTTCCCATGTCTCTTCGCTACAGTACTTGAAGTCACAGGGAGAGCAATAAGACAACCAAAGGAAATCAAGGTTTACAATTACAATTTAGAAAGAAGAAGTAAAGTATCACTATTCACAGATGACAAAATAGTATTTATAAGTGAGTCAGAAATAAACTTAAATATCTATGGACACTTGATTTTTGATAAAGAAGCCTAAACATTGGACAAAGGTGAGCATTTTCAACAAATGGCAGTAGTCTAACTAGATGTCAGCATGTAGAATAATTCAAATAGATCCACGTTCATCACCCTGCACAAAACTGAAATCTAAATGTATCAAAGACCTCAGTGTAAAAGCAAATACTCTAAGTCTAATAGAACAGAAATTAAGAAATAGCCTTGAACTTATTGGTATGACACAATTTCCTGAGCAGAACACCAATGGTTCAGGCACTAAGGTCAAGAATTAATAAATGGGACCTCATGAGACTGAAAAACTTCTGTAAGTCATAGAACACTATCATTAGGACCAAATGGCAGGCAACAGATTGGGAAAAGATCTTCACTAACCCTGCCTCAAAGAACCGATATCCCAAATATAAAGAACTGAAGAGGTAGATAGCAACAATTCAAATAACCCATTTACAAATGGGGTTCAGAGTTAAACAGAGAAGTTTTAACAGGGGAATATCATATAACCAAGAAGTACCTAGAGAAATGTTCAACATCTTTAATCATCAGAGAAATGAAAATCAAAACAGCTCTGAGATTCCACCTATACCCATCAGAATGGCCAAGATCAAAAACTCAGAGGAGAACAGATGCTGGTGACAGTGGAGCAAGGGGAACACTCTTGTGCAAGTACAAACTTGTAAATAGAGGCTGAAAATCAACTTGTCAGTTTCTCGGAAGATTGGGAATAGTTCTACCTCAAATCCTAGCTATATCACTCCTACACATACACCCAAAAGATATTCCACCATCCCACAAGGATAATTGCTTAAGTATGTTCATATCAAGTTTTTTCATAGTATTCAAAAACTGGAAACAATGTAGATATCCCCTAAATGAAGAATTAATAAAGAAAATGTGGTTAATTTCCACATGGAAGACTTTTTACCCATTAAAAAAAAGGACATCATGAAGTTTGCAGTCAAATTTGTGGACTAGAAAACATCATCCTGAGTGAGGTAATCCTGACCAAAAATGACATGTAAGGCATGTACTCACTTATAAGTGGATATTAGCCAGAAAGTGCAAGCCAATCATGCGATAATCAACAGACACAAAGAAGCCAAATAACAAGAAGAGCCCAAGGGTAGATGGTTTAATCTTTTTCAGAAGGGGAAACAAAATAGGGGGAGTTGATTGAAGGAGACAAGTGTGTAGAAGAGAGGATTGGGAGGAGAGCTGGGTAAGGTGTGGTGGAAGTTATCATATTTAGGGAGAGCAGTGGAGAGAGAAGGGGGTGGGAGAAGGGTCAATGCCTAGCACATGCCAAAGACCTGGAATAGGAGGAGGCCCTAGAGGGTCAATGAGGGCAACTCTAGCTGAGACCCTGAAGAAATGGTGGATATGGATCCTTAATTGGTCACTCCTTGTAGCTAGGCAGGACTCCTAGGGGAGAGATAAACCTTCAAACAAAAATGAATCCTGCCCACAGGATGTACAGGGACAAAGATAGAACACAGACTGAGGGAATGGCTAATCAATGACTCCCCCAAATTGAGATCCATCCCATGGGTAGGAACCAATACTTGGCATTGTTTATGATACTCTGTTATTCTTGCAGACAGGAGCCACAACTTTCCTCTGAGATGCTCCACCCAGCAGCCAATGATAAAAGATGCAGACTCACTCAAAAACATTAGATGGAACGCACAGAATCTTTCCAAAGGGTTGGGAGAAGGATTAAGGGACCCAAAGGAGACAGGGTCTCCATAGGAAGACCAATAGAGCCAACTAAACTGGACTCTCAGAGACTGAATCATCAACCAAAGAGGGATTAAGAGCTGGACCTAAGTCCCCTGCACACGTGTATTAGATGAGCAGCTTGGTATTCATGCAGGTCCTCCAACCTGTGGAGCAGGGGCGGTCCCTAAGCTCGTTGCCTCTCTGCCTTCCTGCCTTCCTGCCTTCCTGCCTTCCTGCCTTCCTGCCTTCCTTCCTGCCTTCCTGCCTTCCTGCCTGCCTTCCTGCCTTCCTGCCTTCCTGCCTTCCTGCCTTCCTGCCTTCCTGACTGCCTGCCTGCCCTCCTGTCTGTCTGCCTGCTTTCCTGCCTGCCTGCCTTCCCACCTACCTTTCTGCCTGCCTACATGCCTGCCTGCCTGCCTACCTGTTGATTCTGACTGACCCTATTTACTGCCTGCTACCTTGCCTTTCCTCAGTGGAAGATGATGTGCCTAGTCCCACAGGGACTTGAATTGTTGGGGGAGGCTATGGGGATAAGGGGTAGGAGGTGATACCCAGAGGGGTAGTTGTGGGGAATGTAGGGGAAGGACTTGTGTGAGAAGGTATTGGAGGAGAGAAAAGCCTGATACTGTGCTGTAAAGTGAATAAATAAATTTAAACAAAAAATTCAATTTTGAGTTAACTGCTACTTTTTTTAATTCAAAACTATTACTGTATTTCATTGATGGATTGATTTTCTATGTGTTTGCATGTTCACATATTCTCACATGTGGAAGTTAGAGGACAACCTACAGAAATTGGTTCTCTCCTTCCACTATGTGGGTCTAGAGGTCAATATCAGCCTTCAACTTGATGGCAGGAACTTCTACCCTCGGATTTCAACTGTTGGGCACTGTTATTTTCTTATAATGGCACACTAATAGGCCCTGCCCCTTACAAAATACTTCAGGTTTTAGTGGAAAGGGGAAATAAAGATTATGGAAGACAGAGAGCATATTTTGTGTATTTTGCATCACAGAGAGTTTTCCATTTCTCTCTATATAGGAAAAACAAATGTGAGTTAAATAAAATATTCTACTTGCCTAGCACCCTGCGAGTCTCTGAGATTCAACTTCCAGAAAGCCTCATGTATATTAAGGAATAAGCAAAAGTATGTAAATGAATCACTGTGGGTAAGCATCACCAGAATATTGAGAACTTCATAATGTGTAATTTATGTATCTTGACTATTATGGTAATGGATTTTCTTGCTCATGTTACCTTCCAATAGCATTATGAATATTTCTCAAGTGAAATGAATTAGACTTATCACAAAAGATTTCTCCTGATATATATGCAGAAGAAATGAAAATTAATTGCTAATTGTGTTACCTAGTCTAGCTGGTCACTTAGTCAGTGTTATGGACCAGTCATTTTATGTGGTGCAATTCATTTAAATGTGACAATATGGCACCACAATAAGAGCCATTCTCTCAAGGGAGGCGAAATTTCCACCTACACAAATGCTCTCCACTAGTTATGCATTAAAACACATCTATCCTTTTAAAATGTCATTCTGATTTTTATACATTTGGCAGTGAAAAGTAATTGATTAGTAGATAAGACATTCTCAGAGAGAATGTTCTTTCTTCCTTTGAGATGAATAGTAAAGTGGAATTATAATTGTATAAAACTTTATTCTGGCCTAAATTCAACTCCTCTCATAAGTGTATGAAAGGGTTATGGAACCTTCTTGCCCTGCTATAAAGCATACAATCAGGAGATATATTTTTTATCTATTTTAATTCAGCTCCAAAGATGGATCTAGCTCAGGTAAAACATACAAAAGTGAATTTGATGAAGTTAATGGAAGAAGACTCTCTAACACACAAAACAATCAAACAAACATAAAACACTGTAGCTAATTGTTAGGGCCCCTTTAAGTGAAACAGCCACAGTTAGCTTGTCTACATATATTCTTATGGAGGGCAATGCAAAGAATGGTATACTAAAATAGATATTTATGGTTTGCTAGTTCTATAGTTGAGATTTTATCTGTCACAAGAAGTACTGGGAATAAAAATTCTAGTTTATTGCAATGCCAGTCATCTCTGTTTTCCCGCTTCTGCCTCTATCTCTTTGTACACCTAACATTCTACAGTAGCTAACAGAGGGGTCTCTTTGAATTTGGGATATCCTTACCTTTCTGTTGGGCCAGAGCAGACATTTTGAGGTGTGCAACTTGGACCAGTAGTTTGCAGATGAGATCTAAATAAGAAAACCTGAACTCCTCCAAGGTACTAAGTTAGCTCACATAGTGTGATTTCCATGGACTACGCAGTTGTAGCCCACGTTGCATGGTGCCACTCATCATGTCTTATAGATAACAAGTCAAATGCACACACTAATGAGCCATAAATGGACAGTATTTGGCTCTATACTGCCTTTTGGACATGAATTTTCCAGGATATAAAATAGAAACACTGTACTATGTCAAAGAAATAAGATATCACCTGAGATTCCATCTCACACCAGTCAGAATGGCTAAGATCAAGAACTCGGGCAACAGCAGATGCTGGCGAGGATGTGGAGAAAGAGGAACACTCCTCCATTGTTGGTGGGATTGCAGACTGGTACAACCACTCTGGAAATCTGTCTGGAGGTTCCTCAGAAAATTGGACACTGCACTACCTGAGGACCCTGCTATACCTCTCTTGAGCAGATACCCAAAAGATGCCCCAACATACAACAAATACACATTCTCCACTATGTTCATAGCAGCCTTATTTTTTTTTTTTTTGGTTCTTTTTTTTTCGGAGCTGGGGACCGAACCCAGGGCCTTGCGCTTCCTAGGCAAGCGCTCTACCACTGAGCTAAATCCCCAACCCAACAGCCTTATTTATAATAGCCAGAAGCTGGAAAGAACCTAGATGACCTTCAACAGAGGAATGGATACAGAAAATGTGGTACATCTCCACAATGGAATACTACTTAGCTATCAAAAACAATGATTTTATGACATTCATAGACAAATGAAATCCTATCCTGAATGAAGTAACCCAATCACAGAAAAACACACATGGTATGCACTCATTGCTAAGTGGATATTAGCCCAAACACTTGAATTACCTAAGATGAACAGACCACATGAAACTCAAGAACGATGACCAAAATGCGGATGCTTCACTCCTTCTTTAAAAGGGGAATAAAATTACCGATAGGAGGGGATACAGAGGCAAAGTTTAGAACAGAGACGAAGGAGGGCTATTCAGAACCTGCCCCCACATGTGGGCTTTGTACATACACAGACATCAAAACTAAGATAAGATGGATGAAGCAAAGAAGACAGGAACTGAAGATAGACCTCCTGAGAGACACAGCCAGAATACAGCAAATACATAGGCGAATGCCAGCAGCAAACCACTGAACTGAGACGGACCCTGTTGAAGGAATCTTAGAAAGGACTAGAAGAGCTTGAAGGGGCTTGAGACCCCATATGAACAACAATGCCAACCAACCAGAGCTTCCAGGGACTAAGCCACTACCCAAAGACTATACATGGACTGACCCTGGGCTCCAACTGCATAGGTAGCAATGAATAGCCTAGTAAGAGCACTAGTGGAAGGGGAAGCCCGTGGTCCTGCCAAGGCTGGACCCCCAGTGAAAGGGATTATTTGGGGGAGCGGGAATGGAGGGTGGATGGGGAGGGGAACACCCATATAGAAGAGGAGGGGTGTTAGAGGGCTGATGGACTGGAAACCGGGAAAGGGAATAACAATTGAAATGTAAATAAGAAATACCCAATTTAAAAGATAAAATCTAAAAAAAAAAAAAAAAAAAAAGAAGAAAGAAAAAAAAAAAATAAGATATCAGGAAAATAGCCTTCTGTATTTTACCCTGATACCCTGTAAGATACAAGAGATCTTACAGAAACCATGCCATTTTTATGAACTTCAGTATGTTTCACAGAGAAAATGAAGGTGAAGCTAATCATATATAAATTACAAATGACAAATTATAAAGTTTTAATAAAGCAACTGGAAGCCAGAGAGCTTGCTCACACACTCAGAATCTTTTTACCATATCTTGCTACCTGAATAAGCACCAATGGCCAATGTATTTACTAAGTCAATTGAACTCAAATTATTTAACCCTCTCATTTTATAGTAACAAACTATCAACTGTCAATGTAGTATATTAAATATAAATTCAATTTAGTGTCTTTTTTACCTAAAAATTTTACACACGAATGTATGCAATCCAAAGTAAACGTATAAAACATTCAGTTTCCAAAAAAATTAAAAGTTTCATGACATTTTATTTATTTATTTTGTATTTATGTATGTATGCAGAGGTGGCAGGCAAGTGACAGCGCACACATGTGGAGTCAGAGGAATATCTACAGGAGTCATTTCACTCCTGAACCTATTGTGTCCCTTGGACTAAACTCAGGTGGCCAACCGTGTCAGCAGAAACCTTTATCTGCCAAGCCCTTGATAGAATTGATCTTCCTTTGCACTCTTGAAATGAAGCCAATTTCCTTCTTATGGCGACTACTTAGTGTGTATCCTTTAGGAAAGTCTGCACATCCATGTCCTTATACAGTATTCGTCTCCTCTCCCTTTGATAACATTGCCTTCTGAAATGATCTCCACAGCCTAAGGAAGCCTACTCGCCATCACACAGAACCAGTGGGAGAAAATAAAGACCTCAGGAGATATGACATAGAAGGAGGAAGAGAAGTCACTCAACCCAAATACCTGAGAGTGATATTGAGACCCCCCCCCATCCTCTTTCTATTTTTATCTTTCTTTGCTTCTCAGTGACATTGAGGTTAATACCTCCTGCCATATCTCACCAAATGGAGTCAGCCACAGTTCCATGTAAGGCTAAGCAAACATGAGCTAAAAGTTCCAAGATCCTGAGACATTATCAACCCCTTCTCTCCATAATTTGCTTATCTCAGATATTTTTAGAAGGACAGGAAGCTCACTAATTTAAGGGAAAAATATCATACGGTAAAGAATTGGCTTATTTCTTACATGCCTCAGACACAGTTCAGATTCCTGGAAGTAGTAGCAGGCTATGTATTCTGTGAGAAGATGGTGCTATAGGTGAGCCCAGAATTGATGGAGAAACAGAATTCTTCCTAATGACTGGATGTGGCGCACTAACATGTTGGGAGATAATCAGCTTTATCTACACACTTTTAGTGCAATCAGTATTCATGCATACTTAACAAACTACCCTTTTACAGCATCTTCTAGACTAGTGTCTCAGGGATCTGGGCTTTGTAGATGAGCCAAGCTGGAACATAAAACTAGCCAACAATTGCTTTGAACCCTTCTAGCTTCCTTATTGCTTATTCTGCTAGCATTCTTCACTAAAGAATAAGAAGTGAAGCTGAGACAGCATGACACTCCTGAATGTTTCTTAGTGTGTACACAAGACTCTGAGTCCCTATGTCAGAATAAACTGTCAGGTGCTTAAGAGGTTTTGAGCACATCCTAAATGATCAGAAATAATCAGACAATAGAAGGGAGTGGCACACATTTAAGCTGAACAACTGCTCTAGCTGTCAAAGTCTATGGAGTGCTGAAAATACCTCTGTATTTCTGTTTCTGAAATAAAGAAATAGAGAGAGAGTTTTACATGCCATTTTGATGAGTTTTGTAACTCTCTAACCAAAAAAAAATCTATTGGAAAGGAAGTGAGGAAATATTCCACAGTCAGAAAACTGGACAAATATAAGGCTATTTGTTCATTATTGATATTATTTTTCAATAGTGTGGTTCAGAAGAGAAAACCTAAGCTGAGGAGACTAGTTAGAAGGGAGCTGGAATGTTCGACTTTCTTTACATTTGAAAATACTAAAGAATTAAAGATGACTCAGACTACTCTGCCAGTGACTTTGAAATATTAAGACATCCTAAGGTAAATAAAATGTGTGCAGTGGACAAAGAAACTGAAGGGAAAGAACGGCGATTGACATAAATCATGGTTAGGTAGCCTCTTGAAGACTCAAGAATACTCACACATATCAATGGCTCAGGTGAGAAGAATGCTCTCTAAGAGGTATATTCTATGAAAACATGACTGGAGTGGCAGAATATAACCAGCTCGAAGAAAGCAGAGTCATGTATGAAGAGACAGGACAGGTAAACAAATGAATATACAGTAGTGCGACTGTGGTTAATACAAACGCCCTGGCGGCACCATGGCAGCCTAGCAGGAGAACGAAGGGTTCGCGCTAATGCTCCTTTCACCTTGTTTTTATTTTATTTTACTTTTATTTCTCTTATTCTTTTTATACAGACACTAGACCAAAGTGTTTTGAGATAGAGAAGAAAAGGCAATATTGGGCACAGAACTATGGACTGAGAGAAAAAAAAACCGCTAAAAGCTAGACATAGACACATTAATTTTGATGATAAGAATGTGAATGGATAAGAAGCGCTATGTGTTTTGCTCTCCCCTCTTTGAATGAGGTTGTAAGGCAGAGTTGTAGAGTCATGTGCTGTACACCAACTGTTCAACCGAATCCCATTTCTGAAATATATTGCAACTTCCACGAGGATCTAGGGATAAAGTATCATAATGTATTAAGACAGTGTCAAGCACAAATTCATATTTTTGCTAATTCTTACAAAGCTGCTCTCTAAAACATGTTGTCTAGATAAATTAGGTACACACAGTGAAATTTTATATCAAAATTACTACATGACTATGAGGAGCTGGAGGGAGGGCTCAATGGTTAGTAGCACTTGCTGCTCTTCTGTAAGGCCCTGATTCAACTCCAAAAATATACAGGGTGACTTACAACCATATATTACTGAACTTACAGAGGACAGAATGCCCTCTTCTGGTCTCTGTGCACACCAGGATTAGACATGAAGAACATACATACATTTGGGCAAAATAGTCACATAAATTAAAATAAATAAATCTAAACATATTAAAAGAAAAATAAATGAAGAACACTATAAAATTATTTAATGTGACAGAAAGTCCTGGAAATATATGAACTTGTCAAACGGAAGTTCATTTCAAATGTGAAGTTGCAAGAGAGATGAAATAAGTAATTCATTACTGTTTTGGTAGATATTTGAGTATGTTCCTGGTTGAACATCTATATCTACCTACCATTCTTCACTATCATTTCTCTGCTAGTTATGGTGGCTCAGGATTATAATCTCAACATTTGGGAGGCTGAAACAGAAGAACGGCCATATGATTCAGGCTTGCCTGGACTATAGAATGAAACCATGTCTCAACTCACACTTCACCTTCCCACCAAAGGAGGATTTTTCAAGTTCTTAAAATGGGGAAAATATTCCATTAAAAAAAAACTCATTGGTAAGACCTGAATTGTATAGGAAGGTTTATGATTTGTGCTTGATTCTCTGTATTCATGGAGAAATATATGCAGCTGTGATTTCTATTATAAATCAAAAATAATATAAACAGTTTTGTTTTATGGGAAATGTGTGCAGGGTGTGTTGTTTCTTTATACCCTTTATATTTCTGAGTGGCCAAAAGCACTTCGTATTTCATACCACCTGTCTAGCAGCATAGAAAGGCCCAGAGAGGGGACGACAGAATAACGTCTCACTACAGCTACCATCTGTTCCTTTTGCTATAAAAGGTGAAGCAGAGTTGAATTTTTCTCTCTATTTTGTGATGGAGAGCTCAAAATGTGTGTTCTTTTAAAATAACAATAGTCCAGGCATCCTTTGTGAAAAAGAGGTCTTTTTTCCAGCAAGACTCTTGAGAGAATGCAGGGAGCATTCAAAGAATAAGGAGCTGATTAAGGCTGAAAATGAATCAAGTCAGGCTTTAAACATACTGAGAAAAATATCCCGAAGTAAAGAACCAGGAAGGAAAGAATTCTCTTCCCCTTTATTTGTTTTCTAATTCAAAATGATTTGAAAAAAAAATTGGGTCTAAAAGACCAAAGAAACTTCAAGATGTGCTTTCTCTACGAGCTTCTGGATATAAAAGCAGCAGGCGCCATTTCACAATTTTTATAACATGCATGGTTTCCTTTTGTTTTTAAGGAAGCTGAATTGTTTCCCAATGGTAGAAAATAGGAGTTCAAATTGTGGAACACAAAACGGGATCAGGAATATCAAAAATATCAGGTTGATATGGACTCTCAATCTAAACCTGTTAACCAAGCTACATGAATGTCCTTTCCTGAGAGTTTTTAAATCTTCCATTCTCTCTGTTTGTACTACTACAACAAAATTACCAAGACTGCAGTTTATAGACGATAGAAATTTGCTCCTTACCCTTTGCACCTACAGATTATAAGATCATAGTTTCTGCATGTGATTCTGGAGAGGCCCTCTACTTACTATATTTTCATCTGCTTCCAGGGAAATAAGCAAGAAAAACACCCCTGCACAAGACCCGTGCACAATTTAGTACTTTAGCACTCCACTGAATAAAATGTTCAGGAAAGAAGTAGGGGATTACTGAGGAAGAAGAATGAATTCGAAGAGAGAGGAAGGGTGTTTGAGAGAATAAAAGGCGAATATAAGTATTCAATATTACCACACATGAAATTTAAAAAAATCTATCAAAACTTCCTTTATAAAAAATGTATACCCCATCAATATGGTGGAAAAATTCTGAAATGGAGGACACAAAGTCATCAGCTGTACATTATACCCATTTGTTAGATATCTGCTCTCTGAGCCAAACTAAAACCCTGGCGATTGAAGAGTTCTACTGCTTCTGCCCGCCAGTGTTTAAAGCTATCACAGAAGCTCACAGGATGGAAGCAGACCTTGTTATGTAGCTTATTTGAATCACAGCAATATCTACTTGAGGTATTGTTGATATTAGTATGGGACTTGGTATAGAAATATGCAGAAATAATCAAATTCTCCCTGTATCATGATACCTGGAAAGGGGCAATTTAGGCCTAAATAATGGTTGAAAAGAAATCTAGTGAACCAGATATGTGCCTGTCGTAGCAGAGGCCTTAGTTGAAGTTTTAAGATGCACTAACTGTCAGCTTCTTGTGTGTCTTCATTCTAACATCTTTTGCCCACTTTTTACAAGCATACCTCAAGGAATCCATTCACATCATTTACTTACTAACTTGAACATTTCTTCATCTGAGACTTTCCTTTAACTGTGACTAGAATTTCTTTGTCCTTTTCTGTGGTTTATCTGAACCCTCACCCACATTGCAACAACACACCCCAGACTCTTATTGCACAAATTTGCTTTTGAATCTCTCTCCCCTTGGTATAATTTCAGGACTCTGGGAACAAGAAAATATCTTCTCTAGCCTTATATGTTTAGGCAAACTTAGCATTATATTTAGTTAAAATTAGTCAAATACGCATGGTGTTGCAGTAAATATTAATAAAAAGACTCACTATTCCTCCCTTGTGCAAGCACCGGTGGGCCACGTGACATTTGCAGGGTATTTTCATCTCAGTCAGAAAAGCTTTTCACACACTAAGTTCCCAATCTCCATCCCATGCTGCTACCAGCTACTATCTGATGTTAGCAGCAGCCACTCTCTTGGAACTCTATCATCTAGTTCCCTAGGCAGGTCGCCACCATGCCAGTTCTGTACAGAGTCTGCAAATCTCATGGCTCTCTTACTGTGGACTCTGCTCACATTCCCAGAATTTCCCCCCTAATGGTTCTAGTCACAACTCCCAGTAACCCATTAAAATCAAACCTCATTAAGCTTGTAATTTAGCCATTTATATCAGTAAATTCAAACTCCACAGAAGATCTGTACAATAAACTCACAATCAATTGATAGTGATATAAACTGCCCACCTAGATAAGACAAAATGTCCTATACAAATCCATCCCTTATGAAATATTCATAACTACTGGTGGCCATTTAAGGACATGAATCTGGTTCGTCCTTCTCTGCCTCCATCTTGGTTCTTCTCTTTCTGTTCCTCTCCTGCCTTACCAAAACTCTCCCCACCTTATTTTTTCACTGTCAAATCTTATCTTGTGTCAGTCCTCACATGCATATAGACATCAACTACAACATGAATATACAAAACAAGAAGATACAATGATGTTAATAAGTCATGCAATGTGTGAGCAGTAGTCCATGATTAATAAAAGGAACTAGGATGCTATTGATTACAATGTATTTCTGCTTCTCTAAGATCTTCCAGATGGCCTGTGATGTCTTTACGTCACTCAACAAAAGTACCACTGCTCTGTGAGATAATGGCCTTCAAAAGGCCTTGCCAGCATCCTTCCACTACAGCCAAGACTGAGCCCTAGGAATCATTTTTCAACAGAAACTTTCCTGACCACTCCAGAGGTGTTTTCTGCTGTGTTCTAGTAACATCCTAATCTCTCCTCTGGTGTACTGCTCATCTCCATATGGACATATTACATTCTCATGATCATTATTTTGTTCTCATGAATAGACTTCATAAATCAATGTTGGAACAGGGGAAGAAAATCATTCTGCTCTTTGTATTCATAATATTTCTGGGCCAGAGAAGCCAAAAGTTTATTGAACTGAACAGAACAATTTATTGTATCACCCCTTGCAAGTCATCTATTCAAGTTGGCACAAAATATACTGTGCACATTTGTTTGCAAACATTCACATGTGCAGGGCTGTGAGATCACAGGAATGGCTTAGCAATTGCTTGTGAAGGCATGCTCAACAGTCAATTTATCTAATACTACACAGAATACTTCCTATGTTACTCTTAGCAATCAGGCTGTAACACCATACAGGTATTTATACTCAGAGGTCAGAGCATTGATACATAAAGTCGAGTCAGATGCATACATATTTTTGTACTTGTTGGCAAAACAGAGCCTTAATGCCACATTTTGATGATATATGCTACATCAGACTATCAGATGTAATTAGAAGCTTTCTGAAGAGCTGCTGAAAAATTTTTTTCAGCCAAAGTAATAAAATTAATAACATTTTGTTGATATATAATACTGTTTTATGAATATTTACCACCCATTAAGTATATATGCTATTAAGTAATAGAAAACTAATAGGATATTCTAAAAATTAAAGCAAAATTATGAACATGAATTTATTTATTGCATGAATAATTCAAATTCTACTTCTGATTTAATTATCTGTCATGCTCAATTAACTAATTTAGTAACAATATGTAAATAATGGATAATCACTGTGCTCTAGATGAAATTTAAAGAAATATTGGAACAAAAAAATCAGAAGGAAGAAATTTTTAACACTCTAATAATGAAATAGAATACTGTTATGAGAATTCAGGATACTATTTTTTATTAAATTTTATAACTTGGGATGAAGTATAAATGCTCCCCCAAAAATTCTCTTATACATAGTAGGAAACATTACAGAGCTAAATATAATTCTCTTTGTCTAAATCATGTTTTGTTGTAAGTGTTTATAATTTTAAGAATGGTAATATACAACACTGTTCTGACAGAGTTTTCTTTATAAATACATTAAATTCCTATATCAGTATTTGCAGGTGGGCATTATTCTAATGCTACATTTTTTTTGCAGCTCAGACATGGAGAAAAAAAAAGGTGCATGTATGCTGCATTAACAGGGTACTTGCTGCGATTAACTTGGGCAATGTGGCTTGAGAAAGAAACACTGGGATTTCAGTAAAGCATCTCTAAACGTTTAATCTCAACTTGTGCGTAATAAAGACATGAGTGCGTGCTTACCAATCTCAAGGGCATTTTAAGGTGGGCAATTAGTGAGCCCTTAATGCTCACGGTACTGGAAATGTTACCATTATTTTAGAGTTTTCATTATTACCCAGGTCAACCTGGTGTAGCTGGGAATAGATCTCTTCTCTCTCTTCTCAGTTGGGTGTCAGTCTCTGGTCTTTAACTCACATAACTTCTCCTTCTTTCATTTACTTTCGGTCAGCAGACATTAGACAATAATTGGAGTAAATAAATATTAGAACCTGGGTTCCACTGGTAACTTTAAGATTTATACAGAAGCCTCTTCTCTGCTTCAGTTTTATTACATGAGTGCTAATAATATGACCAGTTTTGTGCTCTTATAATTATATGACTTTATAGAAATTGCTGCATGTTACTTTATATGACATATAATATATGGTGATTTTGGATTTTCAATTAAATTCAGATACTGTTCACATAGTTGAAATACTTAAAGATAAAGACTAAATATTCATTGTCTAGTTTTCTCTTTAAACCCTACAATTTCTCAGAATATTGCAAAACACAATTATTTGGTCTAATAATACTGGCTAGATAAAGTTGACATTTAATGCTGTTTTGATTTCCAATATAGTTTTTGTTACATAGTTTACACAGTAACTTAAAAAGAGAATTCTTGTTTCTGGTTTAGTTATTCTTTTAAAATGAATACTTAATCTCATTCTGAGGGGAAAAAAATCAATGAGTTGTTACTGAAAAAAGAGAGAGCTTATTAAATGCTCATTTGAACCATGGCTTTGAACCAGAATTTAGCTAATTTGGTAGTTAATTCTATTTATGCTAACCCAGGAGGAATTTTATAGTCAAGAAATTAGTATTTCTGGGATTTTTTTGGTCTTCTCTCAGTATAGATATAGAGAGACAGATATGTAGAATCTTGTATGCTCACAATATAAGTGCAGGTAAAAGCAGTTGGCCTAGCCACTCCCTGTAATAACTAGTGTCTGAACAAAATAATCTCAGGAGCCCAGAGGAAAGAAACTGTGTCTCTAACTCTGGCATGCCAGGGTCTCAGAGGAATTCTTCCTGTGGAGGCCTGGTTCCTGCTGAGAAACACCTGCCTTTCCATAGAGTGAAATTGCAGGGCTTCCAAAAGAAATATGTTCCCCACTAGATTGAATTTCTCCATCACTGGGTAGATATTTAACTGATGCCTTCACTGAGATGGTAAGTGGAATACCAAATGCCAGTCACTGAACCAGAAGATTATTCCCTTGGGAAATGCCAAATGTCAGGGCTATAGTCCGAGTAAATGTAATGAGAAGTCCACGCACATACACATACACACACACACACACACACACACACACACACACACACACACACACACACACAGAGAAAGAGAGAGAGAGAGAGAGAGAGAGAGAAATGGAAATACAGATGTTAATTTATTTCTAGAAAATTTGCTTTTGGTTTTCTCCTTTTCAGAGTGGACATTACCTAATGTAACAATCAGGACAATTGTTACACGTAACTTCTTTAGGCCCTGCACATGCTATTAAAGCCATTGACACCAACAGATATCAGAAAGGATAGTTAAGTAGGGAACTCTAGAACACATGATTTGGAATAAGCATTGATGGATAGAAACTCCCGTTATCATTTACTGCATGTTTACATGCAACAATTTTTCATTCAATAGCAATTTCCCATTCCCGGGTAGATAACCCGATTAATGACATCATTATGCTGGTATACAGACATAGGAGGTAGCAATGTAAAATAATTAAAGCCATGGTATTTACAGAACAAGGTCTTGAAATAACAATGGTGATAACTCCATTTCTAAATGAAAGTGACTGTGGAACCTCTAAGGAGTTCTAGCACACAAACTAAACTGGAGTGAATAAAGAGTTACATTAAGGAAATACCCATGTTTTCTTTTGTTTTTAATCTTATGCTCAAAGGTGTTTTGCCTGCTTGTATATCTGTGTGTCGTTTGTGTTCCCAGAGCCAATGGATGCCACAAGGTGGTGGTTGCTTCAGAAATGGAGTAAAAGTAGTTGTAAGCTGATATATCCGTGCCCGAAATCAAACTCTGTGCTTATAATCACTGAACATCTCCACAGCCCAAGAGGTTTTCAAAAGGGGCAAGAGTAATCACAAAGGAAAGGCAGAATTCTAATATTAAATTTTATATAGCATTTGACCAAGTAATTATGATGGAAAGCTTTGCTATGAGAATTTTGTTTTAAAAACAATAGTGGTCTGGGCTGAAAAGTCACCTGAATAGCATACCTTGGATGTTTGTCTAGCAACCATGAAGATTTTAGTCTAAGCTTCCACATCCATGTAAACAAGACAAGGGTGGTAGCATATAATGACAATTCCAGCAGTGAAGTAGTAGAAATAGGTAAGAATCTCAGGTATCACACACAGCCTTCCTGGCTTACATGGTGGGCTGCAGGTCAATGAAAGAAACCTTGTCTTAAAACTTGATGACCCAGAGAAGGGAGATGCTAGTGGAGTGAGGTGGGAACCGGTGGATAGGAGAGCACTCTCTCAGACGCAAAGGGGAATGGTGAACGGATGAAGAACTAACTCATGAAGGAAAAACCATTATGGAGGTAATATTTGGAATGTAAATAATTAAAAAATTTAATAAAATAAAAGGTGACCTATGTTTCTCAGAACACCTTAAGTTGTTGTCCTCTGATATCTACATATATGTGTTTGTACACAAGTATGTGTATCTGTACACACATGTATACTTATATACACAGGAACACACACATATATGTGAACTGAATAGATTTGCAAAAGGTACTGCATCAGTTGTCCAAAAGTATACTAAACTCTTCTCATTCTAGTCTCCGGGATCTGTGTGATTTAAGGTCATGTTATGAAACTAATATTACAAGGTTATTATATTCTCTCACTTAATTTAGTCCTTACTCAAGATGATATTATTATTAGTTAGAGAAATTTGTTGATTTATTTGTACTTAACACATGATAATTCATAAATATAATCTCAATTAATTAAAAAGATATAAGCACTAAAGTCACATAATCAATAGAAATGAACTATGAATAAACATTGACAATATGTCTGGAAAATATTCAGAAATATGCTTCAAATTCTTAAGTAATTCGTTTTCCCAGCTATCATCATAATAATAACTTACAAGCATCTGCAATAATGTCTATAACATTTTTATATGCAATCTTAGTCACATTTCCTTATATTAAACATATTGTTATATGCTACCGCCAAATGCCTGAGAATTGGAATAATTTTAAACTTATTAGAAAGCGCAGAAGGAATCCACACTTTGATAGTACAGCAAATAAAATAAGTGCTTACCGTTCTCAATGGGATAAAGCTCAGTACTTGCCAATATACCTAAACTAAATTTGGGATATTTCAAGATGTAGATCAAAAAGCTCAATATTCTTGATGTTAAATGTCTCTAAATCAGTCTTTATACGCAAAATTACTCTAATCAACAAATCAGTAGGTTTTTTGTGTGAAAATCACTAAACAAAAGAAAATAATTTTTAAGAGATAAAACAGTTTCCAAAATAAGAAGCAAATTGGGAAAGGCACACAATTGATGCTGATATGATGATACAAAGCGAGCTTCTGATTGGTGTAGAAAACAATGGCTTGAAAAGGAGAGAACCAGATGTTCCTATGTACAGTTTATTGTTGAAGGGTATTGCTAACAAGACTATGTTCTTAAGGACAGTGTTTTCACTGAATGAAAGAACAATTGACCATTCCTGTGGATTTCAAGTAAATTAAATATGTGATAGCGTGTCAAACACAACAACATTATTTTGAACCACCAATTACAGCAAAACTTAAAAATAACAAAGTCTTTGGACATGAGCAATGAGCTAAAGAAAATATCTTAATTGGAATTAAAACAAATTTGAACCTCATTATATCATAAGGTAATGACTTTGAAAAATAAATTAGAGAGAAGAGAACATAACGGATGTCAGGTCCAAGAAGAATACAATCTCTTTTTTATATCTAGTTAAAAAGAAAGATATCATGACTGTGAACCTAGCATAGTTGTTCAAAGTGGGTTCTTCCAAAGAACTCAATGACTGTTCTTGGTACCTACATTAGGCTGCCATAACTGCTTTTAATTCTAGGTCAGGGAATTTGACACTCTCTTCTGTATCCTGCAGTCACAGTAAATATATAAACACAGACACACACACACAGACACACACACACACACTCACAGAGAGAGAGAGAGAGAGAGAGAGAGAGAGAGAGAGAGAGAGGGAGGGAGGGAGAGAGAGAGAGAGAGAGATAGGAGGGAGGGAGGGAGGAGGGAGAGAGGTCATACATATGCATAATTAAAAATAAAATATTTTAAAATAAGCCATGATTGGCATATGGTTTTCATAAACAACACAATTTAGAATGCAGCACCCTTCTCTTTAAAAAATATACATGAATCTTTCAAATTCTGAAGACAATAAATTGGTAAATGAACAAGCCCTATTCCACTTTCTTTGGAAGACCATTTAACATCTCATGTGCTTTGTGGGAGTTGAGTCTCATTTTAATTGGGATTGATGTCTGCATTTACAGCTACTTACATAAACTTTTTGTATTTCAAACTTTCCTCATGAGAATAAAGTGACTGACAAGTTAAAAATAATTAGCTTTTGTGGTGGAGTACTATAATAGAATAGATATGGACACAGAGTCAACCTGTCTCCATTAACTCAATTCTTGCAGCAAAAAGTAAAATTCAGTTTACTTTAATAGTAGGGGGTGAGAAGTTTGCTTGTTTCATACAATTACGCTACTGTACATAGAGATTTTTAGTTTCCATAGAGAACTGTAATTATTTGTCCAGTTTTATATCCATATTTTAATAACTGCATGTTTTCTGTGACTAAATTTGCACAAGTATTAATAGTTGATGCAAACTAAAGTTAGATTATAAAATGAGGGTTTCAAATACTATTATATGGAAGTAATCAAATGGGTGCACTAAAGCAGTCACCATCATGCATGGCTTACATTGAACACAATCACATAGTCTTCTTAAGGCATAGTCTAATAAACTGATTTAAAAGATGTTCCTGTAATTGGTTGAATCTCATACTCCAACCTGGGAACAGTCTTACTTCATTTTTTTTAACAATTATACATCCATTTAATTTCTGGGATGGGAGGAGGACAGAGGGGAGGAGGGAGAGGGGGAGAGGGAGATGTGGATGTGATATGTGCAGATGTGATGTGTGTATGGTGTATGTGTGTTTGCAGTTTAGGGGTGGTGAGTGTATGCATGCGGGTGTAAACTAGGTAGTGGTGGTAGGGTATGCATGCTCTGGTGCACGTGTAGGAACAAAGAACCACTTTCCTGAATCGACTATGTCCTTGCACCATATAGGTTCTAGGATGGAACTCTGGTTGTCAGGCATGCTGGGAAGCACTTTTGCCAGCTCAACCATACTGCTTTAAAGTTGCAATTTAAAGAATAGTAGCATTATTATTGAAGGAGAACTTACATTCAGAATATATCAAAGCCCTTGCTTATTTCTAGTAGGAAAAAAACGTGAGTTACAACATCATTCACCTTTTGTATTTACATAATCTACTGTATAAATTTAGCAACTCAAATAAATCCGTTAACTACTAGGCTTTTAAAGAATTGAGAAAATCTGCAAAATTGGCTGTTTTTCTTATTATGTTTATTCATCTGACGGTGTATAGCAGAGAATGGACCTCTGCTGATCAACAGTTTGAATATGGTCATAAATAAAACATGATCCCCTCTTAAAGGACTTCACACAATAAGAGATATGAAACGCCAGCAGCTCATGGTCGTTCTAGGAAGAATAAAGTATTTCTCAAAAGTTTACGGAATTAGACAACCTGGCTTCTTAAGGGTTCATGTTTAATGTAAGCCAGAACATTTTAAAAATCGTTACTCAATTCATGATGCCCAAAGATAGCATTAATACTTGTTTGCCTCAAAGGTAAATCTATATTTTAGGGTACATATATCTTCCATTTAGATGTTGCATGCCATTATATTTATAAATCTCAATGCTGTGGGTATAGATTTGGTAAGTGTTTACCTTGTATGCAAGAGACCCCAGGATTAATCGGCAACTCAGCATTAACTGGGTACACACCTGAAATATAGTCACCCTCAGCCACATGGTGAAGATTTTGAGGTCCATTTCGTATGCTTGAAACCATATATATATATATATATATATATATATATATATATATATATATATTATATTAGTTCCAAGCAATAGATGGTATAAGTAGCTTTCACTTATTATTTTAGATTATCATACAAATTGTGCATTTGCTTATTTGTGCATGTGTGTCTGTATATATGGATGTTCTGGTTTTGAGATCAATGAAGAATATAATGTAAATTGGACATGCACATATCAAACTGTTTAATTGAAGGAAAATAAATGAGAGTTATGGAAGCCTATGTAGTTTAAAATATGTAGTAAGTTATTTAAAATGGTTGCATAGCCTTAAATTGGCATATGATCATTGAAGATATGGTTTCCAAATAGAAGGAGAATAATATATAATATAAATCCCAATTGCTTAGAAGAATCAGAACCATTCCTTCAAAATTATTATTTACTATAAAATCTAACAATAACCTTGTAAGATCTACAAATACCAACAGATATCATTGTGGAAACAAACTTATTTCTTGACTCATGCATTACACTTTTAACTGAAGACATTTATTCATGTTTTCAACTGTTCGTCAAACAAATGCTTATCAACTACTTACTGAGGTATCTGGTACTCTTACAACCAATGACGGTACCCAAGGCAATTTATCGAGTCATGTAGATACAGAAACAAACAATGAAAATCGACTGGTAAAAGAGCAATGAAGAGATTAACTCAGGTTAACTGTGAGGAGAAGAAAATGTGTGACAAAACTTTTTTTTTTATAAATAACTCATAAAGATTACCTTGTAGCTTGAAGATCATTTGGTTGAGAATGATGGAGAGATATTTACTTTTAAAAGAAACATGCAAACCCCATGGGAGAGAGACCTCACCGCCTGGTCAGGTGGGCACTCCTGAGGCTGCAGAGCGGAAGAGACCACCAACACTGCCCACCCCTGCCCACATCCCTGGCCCAAGAGGAAACTGTATAAGGCCTCTGGGTTCCCGTGGGGGAGGGCCCAGGAGCGGCAGGACCCCTGTGCCTGAGACATCGCCGGAACCTGAAGGGATCTACCGGATAAACAGTTCTCTGCACCCAAATCCCGTGGGAGGGAGAGCTAAACCTTCAGAGAGGCAGACACGCCTGGGAAACCAGAAGAGACTGCACTCTGCACACATCTCACACGCCAGAGGAAAAACACAAACGCCATCTGAACCCTGGCACGGAGGCTCCCCGGAAAGAGCTGCCCAGATCTTCCTGGTTGTGCCAAGGAGAGGTCGGGGCAGCACCCCACGAGCAAACTTGAGCCTCGGGACCACAGGTAAGACCAACTTTCTGCTGCAAGAGACCTGCCCGGTGAACACCAAATACAGGCCCACAGGAACAGCTGAAGACCTGTAGATAGGAAAAACTACACGCCCGAAAGCAGAACACTCAGTCCCCATAACTGGCTGAAAGAAAACAGGAAAACAGGTCTACAGCACTCCTGACACACAGGCTTATAGGACAGTCTAGCCACTGTCAGAAATAGCAGAACAAAGTAAAACTAGAGATAATCTGATGGCGAGAGGCAAGCGCAGGAACCCAAGCAACAGAAACCAAGACTACCTGGCATCATCGGAGCCCAATTCTCCCACCAAAGCAAACAGGGAATATCCAAACACACCAGAAAAGCAAGATCTAGTTTCAAAATCATATTTGATCATGATTCTGGAGGACTTCAAGAAAGACGTGAAGAACTCCCTTAGAGAACAAGTAAAAGCCTACAGAGAGGAGTCACAAAAATCCCTGAAAGAATTCCAGGAAATCATA